>NC_056728.1:33873875-33998875 GCF_019279795.1 Protopterus annectens | reverse complement strand
TAAGTCTATTCTGCTTATGAGAATCCCTGCTGCCATACTTTATTATTTTATTTATTTTATTTAACATTTGTTAACCGGGAAAGTCTGACTGGAATGAAGCCAATTTTTAGTGGAGGACCAGGGAGAAATGCTCTAGACGTATGTCTTTGTAACGTGGGAGGAAACCGGAGCACCCGGAGGAAACCCACACTAATGCAGGGAGGACATGCAGACTCCACACACAAAGCACATCAGCTGAGAATCTAATCAGAGAACCTCTTGCTGTGAGGTGACAATGCTACCACTGCACCACTGCGTGGTCCAAAATATTCCTCTGTGACAAACGACCGTGATCTAGGTTAGCCAGAGTAGTAGTTGTCATTATCTAACAGAGAAGTCAGCAAGCTGATTAAAGAATTTATTGCATGTACTGCCTTCTCTGTGTCTACTCACCCTCTTCTTTCCACGTTTTTCTTGAGCTTTTCAAGAATGGTTGTCCTATGAATTACTTTCCTCCTTGAATTTGTCTTCAGCTTTCATTAAGGAGTCATATTCATTTTTTGTATTCTATGGAGGAGGTACAGACCCTGTCTTATAGCCAGAGTGATTTCTTAGTTTTTTTTCTGAACCTCCCAATTGAGTTCACAGACATTGGGGACTTGAACCTTATTTTAATATGAGAATTGAACGAGCTGTATATTGAGATTAAGTTCTAACGTCTTTCTCTGCTTCTGTCTCAGAATGAGTACCAACTCCTGCAGAATCATTTCTTTCACACTTGCTCTTTTTTATAGTTCTTTGTTGAGTGGAGTCCATACTAATGTTATTGGCCCTGTGCAGAACAGCTTCTGCTTTCACAACAAACAAGAAAGGTTAGACCTGATCCTTAGCAAGTCTAAACCACCACGCATTTTCAACCTTCCCATTTGCTTTACTGAACAAAGTTGCAAGCCAGTATGTTGCTAATGAGTAACTGGGTTTCATTCATACCCTTTTCTCAGTGGTAATTAAAGAGGAGTGCTATTGTCTGGCTCTCATCAACTAGATGTCATTCACAATGACATTTAGCAGTTTTATATTAAACTGATGTAAGGGTTAGCATTAACGTGTTACTGACATAGTTTTAGGGGGCAACATTAGTAGCTCTAGAACATTTTTTGTAAGGTGAAGTGTAGATTTGGAGTTAGGGGTAGGTTAGAGTTAACACATGTTAACAAAGATGAGCAGAGTGGCATTTTTCAAAATATGATTACCTCTACTAGGGAGCTTTTTTACTGACTTGATCAGAGACTTTGAATGGTAAATCACCCACTGTTACTTTGCATTTACTGAATGTAGCTTTTGCAATAACACATCACACTATTTTAAAAGCTACCTTGAATACTGAAATAACTCAGTGCTTTCAGAATCTGGTGAATTACATGATGGTTTTCCACAGGACTCCATTCTGGGGTCGCTGCTATTTTTACTGTTCCTAAACGACTTGCCAAATGATCTACCCAATCTCAAACTATGACCTTCTCTTGATGGAATCTAGTAGATATGTTTCTGATCTGCAACATAAACTGCAAGCTACCTTTATAGACTGGATTCTACCTTTGTGACTGCCCCTACCAGTAATCTTAGATAATACTGGCAGTATTATACCAAATGTTTCTGAGCAAAGATCCCTTGGCTTAACCTTTCATAAAACCTAATCTTTTAACCTGCACATACAGTAGTAAATAAAACACTTGGAAATTTTAATTTGTGTTACAGAATTGCTCATTTTCTCCCTCCTGATCTGTTTGTATATCTTGGTTAGGAATATACTCATACCCAGTTTGTAGTATGGACTCCTCTTGCTCAGTACACGATATTGCTTTAATACACAAAAACTGATAGCTCAAAACAAAATATGCAGGTTTATTTTGTTGGCAAATCCATCTGTGTATCACTGCAATCTCCTAGCTGTGTTCAAACTTTTGGCAGTGAACTACAAAGCTATACTTCTGTTAAGCTTACTTTTATTCAAAGTCCTAAAGCAATATTACTGCCCTCCTTTAAGATCTAAACTACAAATTATAGAATTAGCCTGTTAGGATAATCTCAAGGAGACACTGGCACTTGTCAGACCCCTTCTTTTGTGGATCTGTGGGTGAGAGAGAGCCTTTTCTAAACTTGTCCTCTCCACATGGAATTATTTGCCGACAGAGGTAAGAGAACAACAATCAGAGAAAACATTCAAGACCAAACTAAAGGACCATCTTATGAGTGAAGCTACCTGTATTTGTTTTCTGCATAATGGCTCATAGCAAAGACGTGCTGCTATTGAACTGCCATTGAAATGGCTATATTTTCTTGAAATTTATATTACAAATACTGTAACTGCTGTACTGTTTGCCATCTGTTTCCACTGTTCCCTCATTTTCTGTGTTGTACATATTAACTGATTTAATGTCTCTTCTGTCTGCATCAACCTGTGGGTTGTTGGGTCTGATTGAATCAGTTGCCAGCACTTTAGGCTCTTGGCTGCAAAACTTGAGCTCCTGTCCCATAATGCCCTGTACTACCTCATTTCCTCAGATCTCCACTGTCTCTGGAAGTCTTTGAAGTATTTTCATAGTGCTTATGATGTGCGTTTAATTCAGTAGCATTTACTCTCTGTTGTTTAGTTTCTGTGCCTCTTCCTTTTGTATCAGAAGTAGGATTTGTATTTTTTTGGTATTGTACCAGAGTCGTTTTGGGTATCGTGTGTTCTAGTGTAGTGAATGGGGTTCAGGCTGTTTTCTACCCTGTACTTTTGTACTGTATTTTTCTGTGTTGGTCTGCTTGCATGGCACAGTTTGTTGTTTTTCCTCACAGATGACTAAGAAGACTTCAGGGTTTTAATGTGGTCACAGTTTGCCCCCACAGGACTCACCCAACCTCTTCATGTACTGTCTGGGGGTAGCTCACCTACATCAGAACTGCAAAGCCTGTGCCTCCTTTGGGAGTAGGGCCTTGGCAGATATATGGGTTAAGCTTGTGCTAAAAGGACTTCTTCCCATTTTTGCTGTTTCACCATCATCTTTTCCTTCTTCACTAGTTAAAATGTGCATGTAAAAACCTAAGTTAAGGATAGGAAGAAAGAAAAAGGGACAAGGCTAAAGAAAAAGAACAGGAAAAGGAGAAAGAGAAGGAAACAAGAAGAGAGAGAATATAGAAAAATGTCTGCTGATTTGTCTTTGGATGAGCCAGTACAGAAGACCCCCAGGCCTTCTTTTTCCTTGGCTATGCTATGACCTTGGAACCTGCATCAGTACCACTCTAGTCCTTTTTGCCAACTTTTTCGGCACCAGCATTAGAGATGCATTGGTCCCAACTCTCAAGGGTAGCACGTCCTTTCTGGTTGTGGATCTGGTCTGGTGTTGTTCGCTGACACTAGTGGCCACCTTGGATCTGGAGCTCTCCCTGGAACTGTCACCATCTTGGATCATATTTCCATCACTTACCTTTTAGGACTTAGACAGATCCCCACATTGGCCCACTAAGCTGTCTATGATGGATCATCTAAGTCTGCATGGCCCTCTCGTACTGTTAGGGAGGTAGACTTGGACAAGACAATGCAGGCCATTTTAAAGGTGCCAATTAATATAGGGATTGTGTTCTCCTCCTCTACCCCTTTTTGGTTGCTCCTTCACCAGTCTATCCTTTGGATCCAGTAGTCTTGCATCCAGCACATTCACACACGATTCCTCTGTTGGTGGCAACAGCTTATCTGCCTTCATTCTGTCTTTAATACATCTGACTCCAGATGTTTCAGAGCCAACTACATCCTGCAGCTGAGAGGTCAGGACTTAGGGGTTGAGGTCAACTTTGAAGCTTTCTGAGACATTCCTGCCCCTTTGGCTCCAGTCTTGGCTTTGAATCTGCCTAAGTTGGCTGCTGGCATACATCCTTCCTCTAGATCCTCAGATCAGAGGAAGTCCTTCCCTAGTCATCCAGCTTTTGCTGCAGAGTTTGAGATTGTGGAGAGGATCCCATACTACTTTGGGTAGGGGAGTCACACTCCTCCAGTAGACCTGCTATCTCAGTGTCCTGTCATCCTATTCTAGGACTGCCTGTACCTCAAGGCCTTGAGCAGCCTGAGAGCTGAGACTTCCAGAAGTTTCTTTATCTTCTAAAGAGTCCCCTCCTGTGGAGACTTTCAGGATGGATGCACATTGAGTAACAGCTTAATTCTAGCTCTCCCAGTGTGAAAGAAAACTCAGCAGAGAAGGCCAGTAGACTTGTGTTTATTGGGAAAATTTCAGTAACTGGCTAGTAAGTGTACTGCCTGGATGCCAGGAAAAAAGAAATACAGAGGACTTGGAAAAAAATTAACTACAAAAAGTGAGAAAGAAACACTGACTAGGGAAAGTTCTGCAACTGTTCAGCAAAAATACAATGCAATCTCCAGACATGAATTCCAGTACATCAAAAGGAAGACATAAGACAACTAAACACAGACCTGGTTAAAATAAACAAAACACTGATGGAGTGTAGTGATACAAACAACAAAAGCCTAGAAAAAAATGGAAAAAGCTTTAAATAAGTATTTAGATGAGGTGATAAAGTGCGAAATCAGAGGTCAAAATGAAGAAAAGGCTGTCTGAATATGAGACTGCTCAGGAAGATATGTTTCAAAAAATAATAGAGTTAGAGGACAAAGCACATAGGGAAAACATGAGATTTTCAGCTATACCAGAGAAGCTGGAAAGAATGGACTGCATTAATTTTATAAAAGCACAAATAAGCAACTGGACTGGTATTCCACAGCAGTAGCTGTTAGTTGAAAGGGCACATTGTGTGTATGCTCCAAACATGGCTCTGAGAAAGCAGCCTAGACCTTTAATAGTAAAGATGCAATCCTACCAACATAAGGAGTTGATTTTGATAAAACTATGGCAGAAGGACAAAGTACTAAAAGTGGGAGACAACAGAGTGTTAATGAAGAATGATTACTCATTGTACACCAGGCAGCAGAGAAGTACATTTATTCATCTATTCAGGGATTGTTGAGATGTAGGTGTGAGATTCAAACTGCTGTACCCGTCTGTCTTCAAAGTATTCTTCCCTGGGGGGACACAATCATATTTTGATTAAGTACATGCTAAGGAGGAAATACAAAAGTTTGTCCAACAAAAGGTGAGCTGTGACACAGAAATATATTCTGCTTCTTGTTTTTCTGTTAATAAAGACCACTGAGAGACTGTACCTGTGAAACTTTTTCCAGTGTTTCAACAGAAAAAGTTGGAGTGAATTAAGGAAGGAAACATGAGAGCTGACGAATGGAGAATACATTGGAAATAAAGCAGTGACAGGATTTGGGAGATGGAGATGAACAGTAATAAAACCAGTAACTTAATGTGGGATTACAGTGCTATAATATGTGTGTGAAATATGACAGAACAAGAAAATCTGAAAATATTGAACTTTTTCAGAATTTGTTGGGTTTGTGTGGAGTCTAAAGTATGTTCCATACTTTGTCATTAATGTTCAAAAAATCCTTTGGAAAGGGGAAGAGGAGGGAGAAAGTTAACTGTAAGTACAGAATTTTTTTTTCTACTAGCACTATTTTTGTGGTGAATGGCTTTCTTTGCATGCTATAAAGTAAAAAACGGACAAAACCACGGATACCTTGCACGAGCAAACCAAAGGTATTAAAGTTGAATAAGAACAGTAAAACTGTTAAAAAAGCAAAAAAAATCGCCTTAACGTCACTTTATTCAAAACGTTTTCGCCTTGCTAAATAGCTTGGCTTCATCAGAGGAATCTAGAACCAATTTCAAAGTACAACTTTTAAATAAAAAAGGAAATGATGTCATCGCAATACCTCTTTTCTTAAAAGCATATCGTGCAAGGTATCCGTGGTTTTGTCCGTTTTTCTACCAGTCTGTGTGTCGTTGCTGTAACCATGCTATAAAGTAAAGTTTTCTAAGTTATTCTTAAGTGTAATGGGGATCGTAAACGGGTACTGCTGTTTTTTTTTCTTGTCTTTCTCCCTTCTCTCTCCTTGTTCAGTTTTAAGAAATGTAGGCAAGGCAGTGAAATTGATAAAAAAAATTTTTTACGATGGTTATTCAGTGGAATACATGGGACAAAGGAAAAGAAGAGTACGTATATTAATTGCAAGAGGAGTTCCAGTCGTGATAGAAGTGGATAATGTCAGATTTGTAGTGCTAAGAGGCTGCTGGCAAGAGAGGAGGATTACACCGGAATGTATTTATATTCCACCTAAAACTACTGTGATGGAGTTTAAGAAAATTCTGGGAGAAATAATCAGCTGTTCTTCGTGTTTCACTGTTGCAGTCATTACATTTAGGGTAATCTGCTGGCAGGTTGCTGTCTGTCTGCCTGAATAACAAAGTCTTGGGTCCTGCGTTGGTTGCTGTCTCCTCTTCCATGACGTCAGGTCGTCAGGGATATAAAACATGCAGCCGACGCCATTTTAATCAGTCTTTCTTGCCTTGCGGTGCCCGAAGCAAAAGCAGTTCGCAAGTGCCGGTTGGCCGACTCCTGAAATTTTCGTTTTCGAGTTTCAGAACCGAATTCTTCAAACAAAAGCTAAGTACCCCGTTGGGGAAACTTTTTCTTGCTCCTTACCAATGTCAGTAAAAGTTAATAAATGCATTACTTGTGGGAAGCAAATACCTCATAAGGATTTTCATTTGTACTGTATTCCTTGCCTAGGCCGTGATCACAACGTGCCTTGCTGTCAGTTTTGTGCTAAATTTAACCAACGTACTATTAAGTGTCGGTATATTTTTGCTTCTAAATATTTTGTTTCAAGATTTAACTACCCTGAAATATCGTCGGTTAGCAATCCGACTACCGGAGTTCACAAAAAATGCAAGGAAAAAGACAGACAGATCGTCGAGGTCCAAAACCAACAACGAAGCTTCTCCTAAGCCAATCGCCTGTTCGCCGGTACTCAGTGAGGTGCTTTCGCAGCCCCTGATACCCACTAGTTTTGAGACGCAGACCTCTACCGAGACCCATTCGGAGTCCGGTATGCCCCGAGATTCACAAAGTATTGATCCCGCGGATGTCTCTCCCTTGGATGGGTCCGGAGCCGCTGAGCAGGCACCGGCTTCTGAGGGTGTTTACAGGCCTCAACATTTTTATATTAAACCAACGCCATCAACAAAAACAAGGACAAAAATGACTTCTATGTCTAAAAAACCGACGTATGAGCCACGTGCTCAGGCCCCTATGCCTAAAAAACAAATGATCAAAATGGCTGAGGATTTAATTACCTTAATCAGGGGTTCCCAACCCCAACCCCCCCCCCCCCCCCCGCTAAGAGGCCTAGGCAAGGCACTGATTATGAATCTTCAGATCAGGTTTCCATTTCTTCTGATTCCTCTTCTGATCAGGAATTTTCTATTTCACCCTATGAGGATTCTGATGCAGAGGAATCCATCCCATCTGCATCTCCTGAGGATTACTCTTTTGGAGAGACTTTGCATATTTTAAGGGAACATTTCCACTGGGAGAGTCAGGACTTCTCTGAATCAAAAAAGAGGCTTAGGGATTTCCTTCTTTTTCCTCATCATAACCCTTTGGCAGTACCTCCTGTATTAGACATTGTTGATGATGTGCTCTCGGAATCGAGCATGGCTCCTGATTCCCTGCCTCCGGCTCCTAGTAAGCCAGACAGATATTACAGGGTTCCTGACTCTCACAAATTTCTTTTCAAAAATTCTGCTGCTGATCCTGAGACAATTTCTCAGGGTCCCAAGGGTGTTAGGCTTCTGCAGCCAAAAATCCTACCCCTTCTGATAGAGATTCCAGGGCGCTGGATAGATGGGGTAAGAAGGTTTATATGTCTGCAGCCTTGCCAATCAGGGCTTTAAATAACCAGTTTCATATGCTTAAATATCAACAGCATGTTATGGGCTTACTGAAACAGAAAATGATGTTGATTTCTGATTGTCTGGAAAATAGAGTTACAGGATTTATTGCATTCAGCAGAACAGGTTGGAAAGCATACTTTGCAATGTGCTTTTGATTCATTGGAGGCCTCTTGCAGGGCCCCAGTAACTGGATCTGTGATACGAAGGCATGCCTGGCTCAAGGAGCAAAATCTGCCTGATCATATTAAAGCTAAACTGTTGGATGCCCCTTTACATCATGACAGTCTATTTGGTAATAAGGCAGAAGAGGTTTTAAAGAAAATGGAAGGCAAAGCTAAATCTATGCAAACTGTTAAAGATTTCTTGCCAGTGCAGTCACCCAGGTTCAGTAGGCACTGGCCTACTAAAAATTGGTCCTTTCCTGTGTCCAACAGAGCCTCACAGTGCAAACCCAGGTGCTCAAATGGCTCCAGATATTAATCACAGGGATCTTACAGGTCAAGGCAATGGGGTGCCTCCACCTCCAAATCTGGAGGTAAGAAAGCACAACCCCAGAGTAAGCAGTCTCAATAACTTTCCTCTACCATCTCCAAGCACTTATCTTTTGGCAGCCCCCTTGGGGGGGGCAAACTAGCACTTCATACTTAAAATTGTGGGTTAATTACCCAGGACAAGTGGCTATTAAACATAGTATCCCAGTGGTACAGATTTCATTTCCATACTTTGCCAGTTCCAAACGGATGGCCAGATCTGCCACAAAATCAGTGGGCAGAGGCCCAGAAACAAGTCAAGTCCCTCATGGATATGGGGGCTATTCAACCGGTACCAGAAAAGGAAAAAGGACAAGGATTTTATTCAAGACTTTTCCTGGTACCCAGAAAAGACAAATCATGGCATCCAGTACTGGACTTATTGACTCTGAATACGTTCCTGGACATTCCAAAATTCAAAATGCTGACTTTACAACAGCTCATGCCAATGCTAGGCAGGAATGCCTGGTTGGTAACTCTAGACTTAAAAGAGGCATACCTGCATATCCCAATAAGGGAATCTTGCAGAAGATACCTCCACTTGAAAGCAGGTTTTTTGCATTACCAATTCTCTGCACTGCCCTTTGGCTTATCTACTGTGCCCAGGGTCTTTACAAAGTGCCTGGCACCAGTAATTGCATTCTGCAGACAAAGAAACATTAAAATTTATCCTTATCTGGACGATTGTCTCATTCAGGCAGAGGACAAGGACACACTTCTTCAACATCTGGCATTTGTAAAAAGGCTTCTAGCATGCCTAGGGTACACCATAAACAAAAAGAAATCACAACTGGTACCCTCTCAAATAATTACATTCCTGGGTGCAAGCTTGAATACAACTGCCCAGATGGCTTACCTCACGCCAGACAAACAAAAGCAATTGACAATATACTTCAAACAAATGGCAACAAAAGCCCAGTTATCTGCAAGACAGATTCTGCAGGCTTTGGGGTTCATGGCATCCTGCAGTCTACTGATTCCATATGCTAGACTGCATATGAGGAAACTTCAATGGTACCTAAAAAGCTTATGGAGTCAACATTGTGACAGCCTGGAAACAATGATTCCTCTCATTCCCTGCCTACAACAGGAGTTCCTTTGGTGGGCAGAGACATGTCACCAAAACAAGGGACTGTCATTCACTCTACCCCCTGCCACCCAAACCTGAACTACAGATGCATCAGACTATGCTTGATGGGCTCACCTGGCAGGGAGATGCATTCATTGCAAATGGAGCCCAAACCAAATGCATCTACATATCAACCAGAAAGGAATGTTAGCTGTTCAGAATGCTCTGACAGCCTTCAAAGACTTACTTCATCCAGGATAACTACTGATAAAGACGGACAACACCACAGTAATGTGGTACATAAACAAACAGGGGGGTACCCATTCATACCCCCTTTGCAGACTGGCTATGGCCTTGTGGAACACAGCCTTGACTTGCCAAATACATCTTCAAGCTCAATTCCTGCCAGGAAAGCAAAATACACTGGCAGACGACCTAAGCAGAAATCGTATGGACCCACACGGATGGAGAATGGATCCACAAATCCACAAATCTTCAGCATGTTAACACAGAAATGGGGAAGCCCAGACATAGATCTGTTTGCCTCTCCCCAAAACTATCAGTTGGACAAATGCTGCACAAGAGCTCATCACAAAAAAGCATGGAAAGTGGATGCTCTATCCTTCGGAAAAACCTATCAGTCTATGCCTTTCCCCCTCTGCCTCTACTGTCCAAGTTCTTACTAAAAGTCAGACAGGAAAAAACAAAAAATATTCTAATTGCTCTGGACTGGCCTCGCCAACACTGGTACCCGCTTCTAAGGAGTATGTCACATCTTCCTCTGTGGTACTTGCCTCAAACACCTCATCTATTGTCTCAGCAGAACTATCAAATTCTGCACACTCAGCTCCAAACTCTGAATCTTGCAGCATGGCTAATCAACTAATTATTCAAATCACATCTCTCAGCAAACCTGTGTTGGATGTCATTTTGGAAGCCAGAAGGCCTAATACTAAAAATTCTTATGCTGACAAATGGAAGAGATTCTGTGCTTGGAACCAAGCACTAGGAATAGACACAGCAAAGCCCAATATTCCTCAGATTTTACAATACTTAACTGAGATGCTTGACAAGGGCCTATCTTTTGCTTCAATAAAAATCCATGCCTCTGCCATCTCGGCTTATTACAACACAGAACCTCCCCTCTTTTCTCATCCACTACTGAAACAGCATCTCAGAGGGGCCAAATATTTAAGGCCTCCCAGGAGAGCGCCAATTCCTGCATGGGACCTCAATTTTGTGTTCCTTTTGAACCAGCAGCTACTGCTGATGTAAAATTTCTTTCTTGGAAGACAGCTTTTCTTTTGGCAATCACTTCAGCTAGAAGGGTTTCAGAACTACAGGCTCTCATGGCAGTGGAGCCTTTCATTATTTTTTACCCTGACAGGGTGGCCCTCAGGACCAATCCTTCTTTTATGCCTAAGGTGGTATCCAGTGTGGCTCTTAACCAGACCATTCTCCTGCCAACTTTTTTCCCAAATCCACATAACAAGGGGGAGCGGATTCTGCATTCATTGGATGTACACAGACAAATAAGATTCTACTTAAACAGGACAAAATCTCTAAGAAAATCTGAACAACTACTGGCAGCATTTGCTGTGGGATCAGAGTGGAAGGCGATAGCAAAGCAGACTGTTTCTAAATGGATAAGCCATTGCATTCATTTCTGCTGCTTGCACCATGGTAAACCTGTGCCCAATGGGATCAGATCCCATTCCACCAGGGCTTACTCTACTTCAGCAGTTTTTCTCAGAGGGATACCTACCAGAGACATTCTGGAAGCTTCTACTTGGAGCTCAGTTCATATGTTCACAAAGCATTATCATTTACCTCTCTTCTCTAAATCCAGGGCAGGCTTTGCCACTTCAGTCCTGCAGGGCCTTATAGCTGCTCCTAATGCTGTTTAGCTCCATCCTCCCATCCATAGCTTTGGGATTCTACCCAAATGTAATGACTGCAACAGTGAAACACAAAGAACATAGTATAGTTGTTTACACTTACCATAAATGTTGATGTTCGAGTGCATTCACGGTTGCAGTCCGGGTTACCCACCCGCCAGCCCCCTTTTCTATACCTTTTCTTTCCTTCACTATACTCAAAAGCCTTTGTGGTGTATTTGCTTTTAGTTGAAGGTAATTTTTTTTTGTATCTGAGGTGCATTTATATATTTACTGTTTTATACATATAATTTTGCTCCCCGTTTGGGGGGCACCTGACATCCGGGGCAACGGAAATTTCAGGAGTCGGCCAACCAGCACTTGCGAACTGCTTCTGCTTCGGGCACCACGAGGCAAGAAAGACTGATTAAAATGGCATCAGCTGCATGTTTTATACCCCTGACGGCCTGATGTCATGGAATAGGAGACAGCAACCGACGCAGGACTCAAGACTTTGTTATTCAGGCCGACTGAGGGCAACCTGCCAGCAGATTACCCTAAATGTAATGACTGCAACAATGAATACACTCGAACATCTACATTTATGGTAAGTGTACACAACTGTACTTTTTCAGCAAGGGATATTACTTATAGGTGGGTACTGTAATGTGATTTGCAACAGTAAAGATATGTCTGGGGCCCCAGAAGGGAAAGTATAACAAAGGAGGGTAGATTTTTGAAGAAACTTATGAAAATATTTGGCATGAAAGATGTGAATTCAGTAATAGGAATTCGGAGTGAATTTACATATTATTTCCCAAGATATAAAAACTGGGCTAGGCTAGACAGAGTTTACATTTCACAGGAACATGCGCATTTAAAGGTCTTGATTTGCACCCGATAACTATTTTAGATGATGCGCCACTAATAACTGAAATAAAAACATGGGGTAGTGAAATAAAATTGAGACACTGGCACTTTCCCACCTAGCTGCTGAAAAAAAGGGTTATTTAAGGAATCGGCAGTGTAGATTAATGAGGTGTTATTAATGAGAAAAGAAATTTCTTCTGAAAATATAGCTAGAGAGTGGGATAAAATTAAGGTGGAGTTGAAAAATAGGGTGGAAATAAAAGAAAGGGAGCTATGATTAAGAAGTAACAAGAATTATTTAGAGGGACTGACAAATGTTAACGTATTGCAGAATAGGGGGAATCTCACAGAACAAGAAGAGTATCAACTGCAGAATGCTAAGCAGAAAATAAGGGATTACCTTGATAATATGCATGAGTTTAGAAAGATTGCCATTAACTGTTTTTTGATAGTAACAGTAGACCACAAAAACTTTTAGCACAACGACTCAGGCAACAGAAAAGTACAAGGGGCTAGGCAACGGAAAAGTACAAGGGGCTGTCGCCAGGCTTAGGGAGCCTATAACAAGGAAGGTAACGAGATCCTGTAGAGGTATTATAAATATCTGTAAAATTCTATGAAAGTCTGTATAAAGCAGAGAAATATGGACATCAAGAAAAATATGCAAATGGAAATGCTTGTGAAGGAATTAAATATGCCAAGGCTGGAGGTAAATGAGGCTCAATTACTAACGGTTAGGATAGGAGGAGATGAGATAAAAATTGTGATATATAACCAATCTACATGTAAGTCCCCAGAATAGATGATATTATTGTGGAAGCTAGGAGGAAAAAGACTAATAAAGATCTGGAAGATTTTGTTTAGCAGTATATTAAGAGGGGGGTAGTATTAAGAAGAGAAAAGACAAGTCAGACATATTTTATCTACCAGAGGAGAAGTTGTAGATAGCAATTAAGAGCTGAAGGACTTTATCTGGGAGGGGACGACAGCAAGAGTCAAGTGGGATAAGCTGATTCTTCCAGTAGAACAGGGGGGATTGGGATTACCCAATTTGAAAGGGTATTTCAGAGCTATACATCTAAGGCTCCTGTACATAGCACAAGCAGAAAACTATAATTCAAACTGGAAAACGATGATGTTGAAACGGGGGGGCTCAAGAAACAAGGAGAGACTGGGATTTTGGATGCAGGCCTTTAGAATAACAATAATCGTACAGAATATTATATCCATAAAGTAGAAGAAAGTATCTAAGAACTAAGACAATGCAGGAATGGAAAAAGGAGATGACTGCAATTAGGGATATAGGAAATATGCAAGGGGGGGCAGGAATTTATTGGAGAAAACTGGCAAAGTAACCAAGGCATTGGTAGTAAATAACTAGAGAGGGAAAAGTAATAGAATGGGAAGAGACCAAGAATTTATTTGGACTGCAGGATAGAGATTGCCTTCTGTTAGAGAGGGAAAGGTAATAGAATGGGAAGAGACCAAGAATTTATTTGGACTGCAGGATAGAGATTGCCTTCCGTTAGGGATTGATATCAAGTGACTGACTACCTTGATTGTCATTCTGTTTAGTGGTATTTCTGGGTGATATGGATAATGTATCAGCAAGATAAAGAAGTTTTCCTTTCTTGTAGACAAGACTGAAATTGTACTTTTGCAGTGTCAGCATCATTTGTTGCAGTCTGGCTGGAGCTGAATGCATTGGCTTACTCAGGATTGTGACTAGTGGTTGGTTGTCTGTTTTGATCTGGATAGGTCTACCATAAACATAATCATGGAACTTAATTCACAAAGGCTCTTTATTGATCTGGACATACTGCTGTTCAGTCTGGGTAAGAATTCTCGATGCATAGGCAACAGGTTGGTCCTCTTGTAGAATAACTGCACCAAGTCCAAATTTTGAAGCATCACAGGAAAGTGTAACTGATTTGTAAACATCAAAGTATCTGAGTGTCGGCAGACTGGCAGTTCTCAGTTTGAGGACATCAAATGCTCTTTGGTGTTGCTCTCACCAAGACCAGGATATATCTTTGTGTCAGCTCTCTGAGTGGTGCTGAAAGTTGGCTCAAGTCTGAAATGAACTTGCCTAGGTAGTTGACCATGCCAAGAAAATATTGCAGGGCATGAACATTGTCTGGAACTAGCATCTCAAGAATGGCTGTTTGCTTTGAAGGGTCTGGTTGTAGGCCTGTACTTGTAAATAAATCACCAAAATAAGGAACTTCTTGTAGCTTCACTTTGCATTTCTGTGCATTGAGCTTAAGATTCACATTGCCCTTTCTAGAACTTTCCTGAGGTTTCTGTCTTGCTCAGCTTCATCACAACCTCCTACAAGTATGTTGTCTACTATGGTAGCACAAGGATACTCAGAAAAAATTTGCTCCAATGCATGCTGAAAGACTTCACTTGCAGAATTTATCCCAAATGGCATTCTCAAAAATGTGTACCTGCCAAACGGAGTACTGAATGTAGTGAGCAACAAGGATTTCTTATCTAGGTGAATTTGCCAGAATTAACTCTTTTCATCTAAGACAGAAAAAATAGTGGCATTTGGCAACAAGGCTGTGAATTTGACTGTGTGTATTGGATGATGAGGTCTTTTTAGCCCTTTGTTCAAATCTCATGGGTCAGTACATATTCTGATGTCATCTGAGGTTTTCTTATGTGCCCACATTCTTTTGATTTACAAAACCTTTTTGAAGTGATTCCATTTATTACATTTGTGGCATTGTTGACCAAAAGCTAAACACTTTTCCATTTTAGATTCATGACCTCCACCACCATTATGACAGGTGGCAAGGAAAGTGGGTGGGGGCCCATGCTTTGAATGTGCTGACTCACTCTTGTGTGCTTGACTGAGACTGTGTGAAGTCTGGAATTTGCTAGAAAGTTCTGGGGTTTACCATTGACTGCTGCAGGGGATACAGCTGCTTTGTGCTTGGGCCTGTTTCTTTTTACCACATGCTGCATACTATCAACATGAACTTTATCACTGTGCCTTCTAGAGCTGCTGTCATTTGTAAGCATATTTGTGTACTTCTCTGTAAGCTCGTATAGCTGACAAATCTCAGTGGCCTTATTCAAAGTTAGATCACTGTCACAAAGCAAAATCTTTCTCACAGCATCATCTTTTATACCACACACAAGTTTGCCCTTTATCAACTCATCCCTTAAGTCACCAAATCTGCACGCTTTAACTTTATTCCTCAGGTCAGTTATATACACTGCAATTATTTCACCAGGCTTTTGATCCCTTGTGTAAATTAAGTGCCTTTCCATTGTAACATTTGCCACGGGGTTACACATTTCTCTAAATTTATGTCTTACTCTGGGTCCTTCTTTGACTCAGCTTGTACAACAATATGACAGTTTTCCCCCTCTTCAGCAGAAATAGCAGGTGCATACACAAATGAGCGCTCCCTTTCTATAGCTTCTGATACAGCTAAACTAAGTAGAATAAATACCTTTGTACGGTCATCTTTATCAGAAAGTGCAGCCTGTATGAAAATGTCATTATGTTGTTTAAACGCTGACCAATTCTCAGCAATATTACTGTGTAACACAAGTACTCACGATTTTTGAATTCTATCTGCCATGTCCACAAAGTATGCACAAACACACTGAAAATATAGCCCTTGTAATTATGTTTGAACAAATTGTGCTGTGAGCTTGTAACAACATCCAAATGCACAGTAAAATCTGTGAAATATTTTACTTTGCAAAATATTTTCTGTAATGGCTGTACTGTGCAAAATGTACCTTGCAATGGATGAACTTTGTGAAATAGCTTTACTGTAACACTGCACAAACATGCAAACAATTTATACACTTCTGAAAACTCAAATATCTTTGCTTAATATGAAATACATATGCTTTGTAAAAATGCGGTCATTTCCCCTTATTTTATTCATTTTATGCAGTCGGACTTTATTTCAAACATTTTCTGTAGTAATTTGAATATTTTTAACAACATTGTACATATTTGTTTATGCAAAAATTATTTAGAATGTTCTGTATGGCCCTTTTCATATTATGTGAATAAGAAGTAGTGCTGAACATGTTTAATACCTGAAATTCGTTTCTGACCTGTTTTATGAAGTATGCAGTTTTAGGATGGTCCACTGCTGTATATTCCACCAGCATCTGGATAAGTGCCGTAAATTGTTTTTGCCAAACTGTTTTAAATTACATGCCCCTTTAGTATACCAGTTCTGACTGCAGGCCCTTTGGATATGCCATTTCTGATACAATGACCCTTTGGGTATGCCACTTCTTTCACCATGTCGCTCTTTCTTCTCTATTACAAATAGTAAGAAGGCTTGGGGTTTCATTCAGATGCTTTCGTATATACAAACACATCAGGATGGTTAGCAGCATCTTTAAATATGAACAAACTAACAGAGCTTACATACATACATACATACATGTTCACATCTAACTACAAAATGGCTGTCAGGCTCACACATGCTCAATATTTATACTCTAGTGCAAGCCCTTGGATAGCTTCTTAAAGGTTTGTACACACATATTGATCTACAGGTTCTGGATCCAATTACAGATCTAATCTCACATCCATTGGGTCAGCCTCACCTGGATTGCAAATCCCTCAAACTGACTGCTCCGTTCTTCCATTTCCAGTGATTGCCAGAAATCCCAAGCTGTTCACCAGGTGAATTCATATTTTTTCTGCATCACAGAAGTCTTCTACTAGAAAAATGTGTGTCAGCAAATGAAATAGATTTAATATTTATTCCATCTCTTAAGGCCTGGAACCCTTTTTGACAATTTTAGATGCAGTCATGGACAATTTAGCTGACGTAGCTACTTTACCATTAACATACAGTTAGCAGAGATCTCTAGTTTTCAGGATTATTCCCTCATAGCATCCCTGAGACTTTCTAAAGTCTTTCTGAAAGGGACTTTTCTTCTCAGGCCCCCCCCCCTTGAGAGATCCATTTCCTCCATGGGATCTGTCCTTTGTGTTACAGCCTTTGATCAGGCTCCCTTTGAACCTGCTGCTAATGTGGCTCTGAAGTTTTTATCTTGAAAAACTGTTTTTTGTTGTTGCTGTGACTTTTGCTAAACTAGTGTCAGAGCATCAGTCTTTTGTCAAGAAACCTCCTTATCTATATTTTCATAAAGGAGGGTATCATTATGAACTAATCCAGCCTTTTGCCTAAGGTAGCCTGTGAGTGTAACTTAAATCAGCCTATTCATTTGCCACTGTTTTTCCTAAAGTGTTAGTAATAAGAGTGAGTACATGCTTCATTGTTTGGATTTGCAGTGACTATTACAATTTTATTTATACACGACAAATAACATCAGGAAATCAGTTCAGCTTTTTTGAATCATTTTCCAGAGTTACACCAGGAAAGGGAGTATCTAAAGTCACTTTGTCCAGATGGCTTACTGACTAGCTCTTTAGTTTACTAAGTTAATGGATTGTCCTTACCATCTAACGAAGGCTTATTCCACTATCGCAATTGCTATATTGACAGCCTTCTTTAGTCATGCATCCTTGGATAAAATTTTTTTGCAGCTACTTGGTCTAGTACACAAACCTTTGTGAGTCACTACAAACATGACATCCAGTCTAGGTTAAAGGCTACATTTGGCTCCTGGAATATTCTCTCTTAGTACCTCCTGGATCAGCATGGCTGGAGATTCTGTCCCACAGGCTGAGACAGATGGAAGAGACATTGAATACAAAAGCTTTGGGTCTCTGTTTGATGTTTTTCTCAGTTAGTAATAGTATTTATAGAGGTCCAGTATGCCGGAGGCAAACTCAATCTAAGGAAATGAGGTAGTGCAGGGCATTATGGGAGAGGAGCTGAAGCTTCGAGTCAATAGTATGAAGTGCCAACCTCTGATCAGATTGGATCCAGCATCCCACAGGTTGAGATAGAATGAAGAAGACTACATGGATCTAGTCTTATGGTAAGTGCAAAACTTTTTTTTTTCCTGCTCTCCTCAGGTTGTGGCTACATAGGGTCTGATGGCCACTCCACTCGTCTGGGTATAAAACTGAAATAAATGTATAAACAAGATGTGGACATATTGCATTATTTTATTCTGAACTACATTTTTTCATTATTGATATACCTGTTTTCACAGTGATATTTTTTCTTAGCTAATCACATCTGTTTATAACACTTTAATATATCTTTTTTAAATTATTTATTATTTAGTTATATATGTTTTCAAGCCAAGTATGTAAAATTAAACAACAAAATAAACTAATCAGGTTGTATGCGTTGAATTTTTCTGTCTTTTTGTACCACAGCTAACTCTGTGTCTCGTCTGAAAAGGGACATTTTGACTAGGGTACCTAGTTATACAGATAAGTGTATAAAAATAAACATTCATTTCTTGGTGCAGTAGCTACGTATTAAGTTAAACTGCTTTTTACTGTTACCTAACAATAGCTGGGGAAAAAAATAAAACTACAGCTCTATCCCTAAGTCCTCATTCTAATGACAGATTAAATTCTCTTTCAAGTGTTTAGTCCTACATCATAATTTTTTCTATCTTTGCTATTTGAGCAAAAAACTATATAGATGTTACTGATGTGCTGTTTACAACCATAAAACAAAGGTTTGTTCAACCATAAAACAAAGGTTTTCGCTAGAGTGAAGCTGTCTGGCAGTTTTTCATGCTGATCTGTTTTTGTTCCTTTTTTTTTAGGAAGCCCGTGGAGTGCAAGTGAACCAAGCATCGAGCCAGATGGGTTAAATGCAGTGGGAAATGAAGAGAATTACCACAGAAACATGTCATGGCTACATGTATGTAAAGTCATTTCACAAAAGGTTTAGAGTATATTTTTTATCTCTGCTTTGTTTCCTGAGGTGATCCTACTAGGCAAAATTCATTTTCAGATTGGACTGGAGGAGAAAAGCTCTTAAGTGTTAAGTGTTATTAAGGAAAACAAGGTTCAGTAGCTATGACAGTAAACGATCTGAATAAGCTGCAGAAACAGTACAATGCCATTAAACAGTATCATGTCTGTGCACAAAGTATGTATATATATATATATACAGTTGCAGCATTTCATCTGTCTGACAGGTCATGTTACACAGGAAGACTATCTTGGAACAATACAATTTTTAATGTCAGATGTAATCCTGTCCTAGAACAGCATGCTAAAAGGTTTTTAATTTATTACACAGCCAGAACAGTATGATGATACAAGATCTGTTGGCTACTTTGAGTTTTTAAAAAAAGTCTCCCATTTTAAACAATGCCATAGGTACACATACATTAATAGAAAATAAAACAAGTCATTGTAAGTGTTTCATTGTTTTTGTGCATTGTACTTGTATGCTTTCTTTTTATTAATGATGATCATTCACTCAAACATTATGTAAATTGCCACATTCCTGCTTTCCCTTAAACCTCACTCCTCCACCTGATCATTATTCTGCATTTATTTTTACAAATTCCATTCATTTCTATGACATTTGCTCCATCCCTTTTCTAAGGATCCCACCTCCAATTTTTTATCTTCTTTTCAATATTCAGTCTTTCAGTTACAGTTGGTTTAAATTTAGATTTTTCATTTTCTGGCAATTGTTTTTTTTTTTTTTTTTTGGCAGGCAGTAGCATTAAACTTAATAATGCTTGCTATGTCTGGGCAATTCAGATTCTACATCACTGCTCAAAATTACTTTGTGAGTTAGTTTGTTACCCTATCATTTCAAAATAATCTTAAGGGATTTTTAAAATCTGCCAACTGATCCAGTCCCCAAAAAAAAAAACATGTTCCTAGTGCAGTCTCTGTTTCCCACTAGCATTTGCTATCTACCTGAGGAACAATTTTCTAAAGTCTGCCTGATGTATAACATTACCTATGCAAACACTTTTTTGCAAAAAATCCTAAACCCTCTGGATATTGGGAGCTAAATAAATGTCCTATTGTCCCTTTGTATACTATCTTTTCATTCTTTGTTGCTGTCTTTTCTAAGCTCTGCTTATCGATTCTTTTAGTTACCATGCTAAAGGAAAGTCTCTCTGTTGATCAGTGGCAGTGAAAAACATTGAGCAGCCTGCCTGCCCCTGTGGGAGTGGTTACTGACTTGAAACTGTAGCTTTATTGGCCATTCTGGGTCAATTCCAAAATTAGTTATATGCCCTACTAATTATCCATTTTCAACAGCAACTTCTCTTCTACACTCAACTAAAAAACTCTACCAGAGCTGGTCTTTCACTTAGTACTCCACTATCCCTTTCTCTTAACCTGTACTCTGTTAGCTGTCCCTGGAAGGTAGTCTGTAACCTACAGTTCAAACTTCAACTTAGTCTCAACCCACCTTTCTCTTTGTAGTTATTTGCTCCCAGTACCTTGGTCCCTTTGCAAATTATCTCCAGCAAATTCCAGCCCCTCTTGAGCATTTTCTATACATTCTACTTGGAGTCATCGCTAATGGCAAAATCTCCTTTCGCTGTTCCCTTGTTGGCTTAGTTCTTGGAATATTTTCTGCAACCTTATGAATATGATATTATGTATTGCTTTTATTATTCTCTTTAAGGATTTGCATCCAAAGATCACAGAAATGAATATGAGGTCTGCTCTTCAGTCAGTGCTTGCTGAATTTTATTATTTGTTAGTAATTGCAAGTGTGGGGTAGCCACATTCTTTGACTTCCTGTCCTTGCCTATTTAAGTGGTACAGTTTGAAATATTTTCTGCTTAAAAACTTCAGCTTTGGCTGGCTAAGATCTAGCTGTATTCAACTGGACGTATAAGAAAATTTAAGTACCTTTATCTGCACTTTTCTTCAAAGAATACAGTATTTAAATTGATTTAACCGTGTTGCAGGAATATTAACTGAACTGTAAGTTTTGACTCTGCTCTTTAGTCAGTGCTTGCTGAATTTTATTATCTGTTAGTAATTGCAAGTGTGGGGGTAGCCACATTCTTTGATTTCCTGTCCTTGCCTATTTAAGTGGTACAGTTTGAAATATTTTCTGCTTAAAAACCTCAGCTTTGGCCGGCTAAGATCTAGCTGTATTCAACTGGACGTATAAGAGAATTTAAGTACCTTTATCTGCACTATTTTTCAAAGAATACAGTATTTAAATTGATTTAACTGTGTTGCAGGAATATTACCTGAACTGGAAGTTTTGACACTGCTCTTTAGTCAGTGCTTGCTGAATTTTATTATATGTTAGTAAATGCAAGTGTGGGGATATTCACATTCTTTGATTTCCTGTCCTTGCCTATTTAAGTGGTACATTTTGAAATATTTTCTGCTTAAAAACCTCAGCTTTGGCCGGCTAAGGTCTAGATGTATACAACTGGACGTATAAGAGAATTTAAGTACCTTTATCTGCACTTTTTTTCAAAGAATACAGTATTTAAATTGATTTAACTGTGTTGCAGGAATATTAACTGAATTGGAAGTTTTGACTCTGCTCTTTAGTTAGTTCCACCCACCCTCCCTGTTTTTGTTTTGGTGTTAATCTTAGTGGCCTTGAAACTGCCCGCCCATCTTGTAAATTTGTGTTTGGATACTCCTTCTGGGCCCATCTCATTTGCTCACTCAACTGAGTGCAGTGAGATCATATTCTGATATCAGGTACTCCTACTGTGTACAAAGAGTGCATCTGGGAAACAGAAGAAAAAAAAATTTAAGCTCGTTTTCTGCCTTTCCTGTTTAGTGGTATAGACTGTAGGCTTCTGAGCCCCCAAGCCCTTCTGTGTTGGAGGGAAGCCTTCTAGCTTAGTTTTTTTTCTTATATCTAGCCAGTTTTCTAGTTTCAGCACTCAAATCTGTTTCTTTGAACTCAGCACTTGTTCAGAACTCATTGTAAGCACTACATAAGCTGCAAATTACTACAGCACTCAACTTTCCTCACTTGTCTAGTGGAAAGCAGTTTTTAGTACTTAATAAATAAGCACTTATCCAGGCATGTCTAAGGGTCAGCTCCCAGTGATTTCTTCTGTCTACCTGATGAATCTGGGCATCTTGGGGCAATGCAGCAATTGCCTCATGTACACAGACAACCCTCTCCTCCTACCACCTAACACTACAACCTGTGAGAGATGCACTTATATAGCCAAACTGGAAACAAAGCTCTCTTCACCCAAGACTGGACTAGACAGTCAAGAGAAGAGGGTAAACACTTGCACCACACCACACTCATCACATAGTCCCTCGAAACCTACAACTCCAAAACACACACATAGAAACACAAAACACACACCCACATTCGCGGAGGCTCTCAATAAAAACCTGCCCAAGCATCAGCGACATCCAAAGCATAAACGCAAGCAAACTCCACTCCCCAACACAACCCAAATGACACATAGCCCACAAACTCTGTGTGCCACTCAACCACAGCCCATAAGGCATAACAACGTACCCAGCACTCTAGTCATAGGTGACTCTATAGTCAGGCACACTGATGTTCCACTCACTAAACTAAACAAGGAGAAAGTTACTGTCAGCTGCCTGCCAGGTGCCAGGATCCGCCACATAATGCATGCACTCAGGTCACTCCACAATAAGTACAAATATGACACTGTCATTGTCCATGTTGGTGTGAATGACCTGAGACGTACCTCCCTGGACTACATGAAAAGAGACATGGAGGAGCTCTCTGATCTTGTATCCCAGGCAGGTATGACCCTAACCCTGAGTAGCATCCTGCCATCACCCAGAATGATACCACAGTACAAGGACAAAATGATTGACTTCAACAATTGGCTAAGCTTCTGGTGTCATTCTAAGGGGATCCAGTATTTGTCTGCCTGGGACGACATGATCGACAGTCCACGATGCTTTGCAGAGATGGCCTGCACCTGTCGCCCTTAGGATTCCGGATACTGGCTAAGACTCTTGCCACCCCTATAGTGCCTTTTTTAGGCAAGGTTCAAATGACAAATTCACCACCGTAACAGGTACAAGCAAGCAAAATCTGAGGGTAATGCTACTCAATGCTAGAAGTCTAAACCTCAAAATGCACTCACTTGAGGCACTCCTTAAAATGGAGAACATTGACATCTGTGCAGTGACAGAGACCTGGCTCAAAGTTCCAGAGAGCATCCCTGCATTACCAGGCTTCAATTCATACCACACCTTTCGGCTACCTAACCCAGAAAGAAGCACAAAAGGTGGAGGCGTGTCCATATTCATTAAGGATATCCACACCTCCAGGCTAGTTGCACAGTATAATGCATCTGAGATTATCCAAGTGCAACTAACTCTGAGCAAGACCGCAATCCAAGTTGTAGCTTGCTACAGACCCCCCACCATGCCCCAGGATTCACACTCCTCATTTCTTGATACACTGGGAAAGTATTAGGGTACAACCCAACACCCTAATAATGGGCAATTTCAACTACCCCACCATTAACTGGGAAAACTACTCATGTACCAACTCTTTTGCTCAACGTTTTGTAGAATTCATAAATTCCAACGCCTTGGATCTACTTATTCACATCCCCACCAGGGGCAGCAGTATCCTAGACCTGGTCATTACCAACATGGGAAACCGGTGTTCCACACCAGAGGTCAATTCCTCGTTGGTCAGATCCGACCACAAGCTAATAAGCCTAGATATCCACATCCCACCCCCAGCCCCAATTAGGGAAACCATCGTAAAAAACTTCTCAAAAGCCAACTTCACATTTCTTAAGACAGAAGTGGCAAACTTCATGACACCCATGCAGACGAACAGTAGAGGTATGACTGCCGAATCCTACACAAATGCACTTTATAAGCACTTACACGAGTGCATGGATCATGCTATCCCTAATAGAACCAAGATGTTATCTTCCAAAAAAAGGAAGCCAATCTGGTGGTCCTCTGCCATAAACAAACTCTACAACAGAAGAAAGAAACTGTTGCAAAAAAGAGTAAAATCCCATGACTGGAGGAACTCCCTGGTCAACCTCAGTAAGAAGCTGAGATCCCTCATAAAATCCTCCAAAGCTAGTTACGAAAACAAAATTGCCACTGACTCTAAAGACAACCACAAAGCATTCTATAGCTATGTCAAGAATCTAAATGGGAACACTCAGATCTGCTCTGAGTTACAGCATAATGGCACTAAATATACAGAACCAACTGATATTGCCAACATCCTAGCAGATAGGTTCAGTGCTAACTTTACCCCCCTCTCACCCCCTAGAGGGCCCATCTCTGTACCGGAAGAATGCAAAGTTCCTGTAATCACGACTGCACAGGTAAAAAACACACTCTCCAAAGCCAAGAACACAGCATCCATGGGACCTGACAATATCCCAGGCTGCGTTCTACACGAACTACAGAATGAACTGGCACCCTACCTAAGCACCTCACCTCACCTAGCCTCACCTCAGGCTTTGTACCCACTGAATGGCGCACCGCGACAGTTATCCCACTCCACAAAGGGGGAGCCATGACGGACCCCGGGAACTACCGCCCTATTAGCGTGACGAGCCTGGTCTGCAAGGCCATGGAACGTATCATGGAACTCATAAACAAAGACATTGGTAATCTCCAAACTCTGGACCCTACTCAGTTTGGATTTGTAAAAGGCAGATCATGTCTCCTAAACCTGATTGACTTCTTTGAAGCAGTCACCAAAGCCATAGATGAGGGTAAAATGGTTCACACAGCTTATCTAGATCTCGCCAAGGCTTTCGACACCATCCCCCACTCTGGAATTATAGATAAGCTCACTAAACTAGGTATAAATCCCTATGTCACAAGGTGGGTTGCCAACTGGCTCACGGACAGAATCCACACTGTGAAAGTAGCGGATTCCAAATCCAACATCAGACCAGTGACAAGTGGAGTACCACAGGGTTCAGTCCTGGGTCCTCTCCTGTTTGGTATCTACTTCTCTGAAGTGCAGGCCAACACAGAAGGTCTTTGGCTAACAAAGTTTGCAGATGACTGCAAACTAGGAGCCATAATCGAAACTCCTAACGATGTGGACAAACTACAGAAGGGCCTCACTGAGACAGATACCTGGTGTCAAAGCCATGGCCTGAAGCTCAATGCCAAAAAGTGTATTGTCATCCCCTTTGGTAAAAGCTCTGTACCCATGAACTACCACATGGCTGGCAGCCTACTTAATGCCGAAAATGTGATGAGACCTTGGGACACAGGTGGACAGTAGTCTCTCCTTTGATAATCACATTACCACAGTGGTCAGGAAATCCTTCTACGTGGCTCATCTCATCACAAAAGGATTCTCATCCAGAAAAAAAGAGGTCATTGTTCCCCTCTACTCATCACTCAGACCCATTATAGAGTACAACGCCCCTTTTGGTATGTACCTCACAAGACATCTACAACAACTAGAAAGACCACAGAAATACCTCGCAAAGAGGATTACTGGCCTCAAACGGATGCCCTATGCAGACCGTCACAAAAAGCTACAGCTTTACTCCATCGCATATCGCCTACTCAGGGGCAATCTCTGCCTAACATGCAAAGCTATGTCAAACCCAGAGCTGTTGGACATGCTCCACTTAAAGAAATCCCAATCCCTCCGAGCTACACGCTCTAGAGACCTTAACCTTGTCACCACAATAAACAGAACATGCTGGAGGGATAGATTCCTGTCCCAGAGACTTCCCATACTCTGAAACAGACTACCTATCTATGTCAAACAGAGCTCCTCATTAGCACTCTTCAAGAAAAATCTTGATGATTGGATGGGAAATGGGAAATTCACCCCGGGGATCACTTCTGTGGCTCTGCTCGGCAGGGGCACAGGAAAATAATTTTCTTGGGTGGCGAAAGCCAGGGTACATTTTTAGGGTAGGCTTGTATGGGCTTAAGGGCCGATAGCCTAGTACCTACCTGTGAACCTATGAGCTGTAAAATATCTCTTCAAATCAAGTAATCTTCAACCACCTTGTTCTGTTTTGAGGAGCAACCTATTCCACTTAACTCTTGCCATCTTCCCCTCCCAGATAAATTCCTTCAACTCTCTATTAATTATTGTCCACAACCTCTCCTCTTGTTGATAAAAATATGCCTAACCTGTATATAAACTAAAGGGACTAAAAACATTTTAACTGGTTGTACCTTACTATCTACACCATAAACAAGAGCTTCCAGTTTGTCAGCTTTTGTAATATCTTTTGTTTAGTCTCTTCCCACATATCCCTAGCTCCTTAAAAGGAGCCTTTTAAGTCCATACTCCTAAATACCTCATCTTATCATCAACCCATAAAAATAAGTATTACTGAAACAATATGTGTATGGGTACATAATTTACGTCTGTAGTCTTTTTTTATCTTCATTAATGTTTTTATTCTAAAAAGACATGATACTGTCTCAGAATGTTCCACAATGCCAACATGTCTTTTTGTGGATTTTTCAAGTACAAAATAATATCGTATGCAAATAAAAACAACTATTCTTAATTACCATACCAATTATATCCTTGAACTTCAGAGTCCCTTATTTTATTTTCCAGTTGCAGTAATCATAAAGGAAGTAACAAAGGGGAAAGAGGACACTCCTGCCTGTTTCTCTGTTCAAGCACAACTTATTGAAGAGGAACCCTCACACTTTAATTCTTGCCTCTGATCCTTCGTATATCCTCCTAATTAACCTTATTATTGTTGTGACAGAGCAAGATACAGAGGACAGGAAGAAATGGAAACAGATGATCCACTGTGGCGACCCCTAATGGGAACAGCCGAAAGAAGAAGATTGTATCAGGCTACACCAGTCATTCTTGTATATGTCTTCAGAAGTCTACCCTTTTTTGTTATATTTTCCCTTCTAGGTCTCCCTGATAAATTCTCACTATTGCAAATCAGGTTCCAGTCCTCAGCCAGAAGTAATAATCCCTGCTGAAAGCTTATCATTTTTTCACAAAATTCCGTCGAGCCATAAAAGCAGTTTTAGGTGGAATATAAATACATGCTAGAGTAATCCTTCTGCCTTACCAATAGCACTTACTACCACAAGTCTTCCACTGTTGCCTTTTCTCCCTTCCTGCATCACTATTAGAACCCCTCTAGCAATTATATTATTACTTCTTTTTCATTTGTCCTTCATATTCTGCTAAATGTCAACCATGATGTCCTTTTTTGTCAAATTCACATGCTCATTTCTATCCAAATGATTCTTTTACAGTGTTGCTATTGCACCCTGTGTTTTGCTTTTTGTCTGTTTCTCTAAAGCCATTTACATTCCATTATAATATGTACAGATTAGTTATTATGATAGAAAGCTATTTCTCCTCCCTATTATATAGTAAATTTCTTTTATGTGTATATTTTTGTCTTTTACATGCACACATTAATGTTTGTCAGGCAGATCTCTCTCATGTAGTTGCATCTTCTCTTCACCATATTTATCTATTTTACTTTTTTAAGACTTTTTGTTATAAGGAAAACACTCAAATCAAACTAAAAATGAGATTTTCAGGAGCCCCACCCCCTTTTAATTTAGAAACAAACATGCATGACTATGTACATATTCAAAAAATGAAGATCTGATTTTGTCTGCCTTCATTTATTCTTGACAGTTGGGATCGGTTCCGATCCTCTGAACCATCTCAGCCGTTATACAGCTCGCACCAGCCAAAAACTCTCGAGCCAAGCTTCTACCCACTATGCCCCTGTGTAAATTACAGATCTCGTTTGCCCCTGTGCCAGCAAGAAGCGTCAGCCTTTCTCTCAGCTTTGTGTTTTATAATTTCTAATAATCTTGAGATAGTTTAAACATTTTTCTCCCTAATTCTCCTATTTCTCTCGCAATATGTCTATATGTATGTGTGTGTGTGTGTGTGTGTGTGTGTGTGTGTGTGTGTGTGTGTGTGTGTGTGTGTGTGTGTTTGTATAGCTGTGTACTCCTTTCCTCCACCCCCTTTTTTCTTCTAACCCTTTTTGGGATTTCCCCTTAGCACCATCTTTGGTACTTGCCCCATTACCTCAGGTAATCTTATCTACCATTGTTGGTAGATCTTTCCTCCTTCCTTACTTTTCCCTTTCACTCCTTTTTGTCTGTGTGTGTTTGTGTGCGAGTGTACTTTATCGGGTGTGTTTTTTCACCCTTTACTATTATTATTATTATTATTGTTATGTCTGCTAAACCGGCTATGACTGGTAAACCATCTAAAGGCACGTTGGGATTTAAATGTTGCCAAGACTGTAATAGAAAGATACCCAATTCTGATGGGTATCTTTTATGTGTCTACTGCTTAGGTGCGCATCATTTGGATTTGGATTGTGACTTATGTAAGAGGTTCAGTCAGAGAACCTTAGTAGAGAACAGGAATAAGCTCTTGCTTAAAGGTCTACTTAAATCCCCTTTTAGTGAAGCCTTGTCCAAGGCCAACACAAAACAAGATTTACGGAAAAAGAAAAGCCTTTCAGTGCCGACATCACCTTTGGTTCCAGAGGCTCCTAAACCATCAGTTCCGCACCCTTTGGGACTAATGGCTAAGGGTCCAGCACTTCAATCTAGTGCCTCCACAGCACCATCAACTTCAACTGTGCCGTCAACACCCTTGTTGGCGCCAGCCTCTATAGGTTCTGGCTCGGCGTTGATTTCGCCTACTGCTCAACAAATATTTACATCGCACCACCACAGTCACAGTCCACCCTCTTGGCGCCACAGCCTATTTTGGAAATGCCCAGGATGAGATATTCCCCAACTACAGACCCCTTCATGGGCAAACTACATAGTCCATTCATTGAAAGACCACAGTCTTCTTCGGCCTTTTCAGTATGGTCCTCCAGGAGTCTTTCAGAGCTGGATGTTGTAAAGTTGGTGGATCAACTGTTGCTGGCCATAAATATTCCTGCTCTTTCTCAGGTCCCTCACCCATATGGATTGGGGACCTCTTCTTCCAGGACTCCCACCTGTCATCCTCTGACTTTGACTGCCGTTCTTGAGCCCAGCACTTCGATACCCCTGGTGCTGTCTGTTTTGGTGCCATGTAAAGGTGTTCACCTTGGCATTGTGTGTTGCTCTGACATCATCGGTAACTGCCGTGGAGCTGACTGAGTCTCTGGGCCGAGACCACACCATCTGCTCCATGGTTTCCGGTTTGACACCTAGTTTGGGTGTGATGCTGATCTCTGTTCCAGAAACTTTGATGGTTTTGGGTCCTTCCCCAGCTCCAGCCTTGGAGGGCAGTCCCTCGGAGCGGGGTGTGACCTCGGTTCCAAGGTGGTCTTTCTCGGTTCTGGGCTCCGAATTCCTCTTCATGGGGTACTGCCTTTCTGGTTACAGAGAGGGCCTTAGCCTCCATGGGCTTCCAGCTGGTCCCAGATGCATCAGAATGCCATAGTTCCATAACTCTGGTCCAGAGTTGACACCAGTTTTTATGACAGGACAACGAGCACTGAAGCTTCAAGTTGCCCAGATACATAGCCCCTCCTCCTCGGAGTCCTCCCAGAGATTCCCACTGAGGAGCCACCTCAAAAGAGGCATGCAAGAGGAAGCATCTGGATTCCCCTGAAGAATCCATTATGGAGGACACGGATTTCGATGAAGGGGAGGATTCCCCTATGGTCACCCTCTGAGGATGCCTCCGTTGGAGACATCATAGAAATTCTGAAACAGAGGAGTAACTAGAAGTCCCAAGACCCATCCTTGGAGGAAACTGTGTACTTGCAAGGCTTTGTTGCCTGACCATCTACCTCCTGGGTGTCCCCACCTGCTGACAACCTCATCAAGCTAATTGTGCAGTGGGCATGGAAGACTCCTGACACCATAGAGCCCATTCCCGGAGACCTGGCAAAATATTATCACCACCAGAAGACAACTAATATTGGGCATGCCATTAGATGCCATGGTGGCGGCTGCCACCAAAAAGGAATTAGCCAAGGAGAGTCCTTCTGTTCATCCTCCTAAATGGGAGTCTGGGACGATGGACAGGTTTGTAAAGCAGGTCCTTGAACTTTATGGCACACTTTACTAGACTCCAGAGAGACCTGATTAAGGAATTATCAGAAACTGTAGCTGGGGCTGTGTCCAGCGAGGTAGACGTTAAGGTCGCTTCACAGGTAGCCACCCTGTAGTCTTTATCAAACTCATCCATGCAACTCATTGCCCATGTAGCCGAAGGGATGACCAGAGCAGAGGGCTCTGGTGTTGCCATTAGGTGACACGCCTGGATCTACTTGTGTGAGCAGAGCCCTTCAAGTCCTCCTTCATCAATGCTCCGTTTGATGGATGTTCTCTGTTTGGCCCTAAAGTAAAGGACATACTAGCCAGGTGTGAAAAGGATGGTAAGACTCTGTCTGCCATGGGCATTCTTTTTTCTACCCCTCAACAATCCTTCTCCAGGAATCAGAGGCGTGGGAAAATGTGGTTCAAAAAGATCCAGGGACCCTTCCATGACACACCTGGCACTGGCTCCCCTTGAGGCAGAGGGAGGAACTCATATGGAAGATGCAGACCTTGAGGCAGAGGTGGCCCGTGAAACCAGGGTTCTAGGGATTCCTTCTCTGGACAGCCCTACCAGCACTCCTAAAAGGAGGCCCGATTGCTTTCCTCTGAAAGCAGACGGGGAAGACTTTCTCTTCACCTGTCAGCCTGGTGACAAATATCTGATTCTTGGGTGCAGAAAATCATTGCCAGAGGCTACAGTATCCCCTTCAACATAATTCCACATTCTTGAAGAAGAATCCCCAGTGTTCCATCCCATCAGAGAGATCAAGCCACTAACGAAATACAAAGGATGCTGCAAAAAGCAGTCATTCATGAAGTCCCACCAGACCAGTTAGAATCCGGGTTTTACTCAAGATTCTTTTTAGTACCAAAAAGGACAGGGGACTGGAGGCCAGTACTAGACCTCAGTCTTCTAAACAAGTTTGTCCAGCAGGCAAAATTCTAGATAGTCACAGTTCAGTCTGTTCTCCCCTTTCTAGAGAAAGACGATTGGATCTGCTCTATAGAGCTTCTTGATGCATATTATCATATAAAAATAGGCAAGCACTCAAGAAGGTTCCTCTGCTTTCGGCTAGGAGCCAGTCATTACCAGTTCAGAGTGCTGCCATTTGGTCTCGCCACGGCCCCCAGGTGTGTTCACCAAATGTATGGCAGCCATCACAGCCCACGGGAGATTAAACGGATTCCGGGTGTTTCCTTATCTAGATGACTGGCTCCTTACTGCCCCCACCAGACATCTACTGACACAAAACTTACAGTTCATCATACATCTGTTCAAGTCCCTAGGCATCACAGTGAACTGTGAGAACTCTCAGCTGTCCCCCACTCAAGACTTGGAGTACATTGGGGCACGATTCGATACAGTCTCCTGCATAGCCTCTCTACCCATTCACAGACTACAAAAGATAAGATGCCATGTCCAATCCATTTTACTGAAATTAAAAGTGCACTCTCTTCTTGTTCTTCAACCACTGGGTTCCATGGCAGCAGCTATCACCCTAGTTCCCATGGCATGGTTTCACATGAGAATACTTCAGTGGCTTCTAGCCTCACAATGGTCCAGCCTTACTCATTTGTTAAGTCATCCGATCTTGATAATGGAAACTTGCAAGAAAGATCCATCTTGGTGGATGGATTCAGAAGAGATCCTTATGGGATGGTCTTTTGTTCCCCCTCAGCCCAAGGCCTCCCAGATGGGGTGGGGGGCATTATCTGGGAAAGACAGTCCAAGGCAGTTGGTCTCCTCAAGAGGCCAACTTGCACATCAATGTCTTGGAGATGAGAGCAGAGCTCCTATAGCATTACAAGCCTTTCAAATATGCTCTTCCTCTGGCAACAGTTGCAGTCCAATCAGACAACATGTCGGCAGTCTGGTACATCAACAAACGGGGGGAACCAACTCCTACCCCCTCTGCCTGGAAGCTCTCAAAGTTTGGCAGTGGGCGATATCTTCCAACCACTTTTTTGTGTCAATGCACATCCCAGGGAGTTCCAGTGTGATAGCGGACAAGTTGAGCAGACACATCCTACTGCTGCACGAGTGTTCTCTAAATCCCAAAGTGGCAAAACAAATATTTTGCTGATGGGGCGATCCTTGCTGCGACCTATTTGCCTCCCCAGTAAACAAGTGCAGCACATAATTTGCCATACTCCCTCCACAGGAATAGTCACTGAGAGATGCTGTCCTCCTAGATTAGCCACCAGATTTCCTTTATGCATTTCCCCCCATTCCCCCTCATACCCCTTTTTCTGAAGAAAGCCCAGAGGTTGCGATCCAGAGTAATTCTCATTGCCCCGTTCTGGCCCAGGCAAGTTTGGTTTCTCTTCCTACGGCCTCACTTGGTTCATCAACCTTAGATTCTGGACCCAGTTCTGGATCTTCTGTCACACCCGGACCTTCACTCCCCTCAAGCTCACGGCTTGGTTCTTGAAATTCCATTATTTGCCAGTTGATCTGATATTACTTCCCCTGTCCGAAAAATTCTTCTGGCTTCTCAAAGACCATCCACCAGGAAAGTGTATTCCAGTAAATGGAAAAGATTTTCTCTTTGGGCTTCTAAGAATAATTTGGATCCTTTTTCAGCCCCGATTGAAAGAATGTTAGATTTTCTAGCGAACCTCTTCAACCAAGGAGTGGCTGCTTCAACTGTTAAAGTTAACTTAGCAGCCATCTCTAATTTTCACAATGGCTGCAATGACCAGTCCTTAATTTCCCATCGTTTATGCAAAGTGTTTGTTAAGGGAATCCTACGTATCAAACCACCATTCAAAAATCCAATATCCTCATGGGATCTTACATTAATTTTGCAATATTTAGTGTTACCTTCCTTTGAATCAGCTGCTACTTGTCATCTCAAGTTTCTTTCCTGGAAAACTCTTTTTCTAGTGGCCATTACTCCTGCCAGAAGGGTTTCAGAAATACAGGCACTTTCTGTGAAACATCCATACATAATCCTCCATAAAGACAGAGTATCCTTGCGGACTATCCCTTCATTCCTTCCTGAGGTGGTCTCCGAGTCAAACATCAATCATTCCGTTCATTTACCAGTTTTCTTTCCAAATTTCTCTTAACAAAGGTGAATACTGTCTGCATCTGTTAGATGTCCACAAACATCTGAGATTTTATCTTGACAGGACTAAGGCTTGTAGAACTTCAGACCATTTGTCTCATTTTCAGTAGCAATGATAGATAAACTTGCTTCTAAGGTGACCCTATCTAAATGGTTAAAAGATTGTGTTACCTTTATTTATGAACAAAACAATCATAAAATACCTGCACCTGTAAGGGCTCACTCAACCAGATCTATTGCCACTTCAGCTGTTTTTCATTCCAAGGCCTCTCTGGATGAAATATGTGTGGCTGCAACTTGGGCAACCCCTCATAACAAACTGGATATGGTTTGCAGAGGAAGAACATCCTTTAGCTCTATGGTTCTCAGGAATATCTTTCCATAAGGCCATCCAGGGTATAAGTAGCTGGGGACTCTTTGTCCCAACTATTAAGAATAAACAAAAATTGACAACATCAGATAAAGAAGTTATGTACTCACCATAACATTCCATCTGTGTTGTCGATCTTCGTTCATTCTTGACATCACACCCCCTTTCTCTCTCCTTTGAGATTTCTTGGAGGTTCGTACCCTTGTCCTGGGCTGGTGGACATGGCTTCCTCTCATATATTATATATACTTCATGAGCTGTATAACGGCTGAGCTGGTTCCAGGGATCAGAACCGATCCCAAGTCTCAAGAATGGCCGAAGATCGACAACACAGATGGAACGTTATGGTGAGTACTTAAGTTCTTTTTTACTCATACAAATAGATGTAGTTGTCTCAAAATGGCAGCTGCACCTACAGGCATTACCCAATATAAACTTAAGGTCTTCCCCACACAATAACTGGGGCAAGCTAAACACTTGGCCACATACACTATGCCTGCAGTTAAACCATTACCTTTCTGAGGCAAAAAGATGGAATTAAATGTATTTTCAAGTGTTAAAAAAAATTACTACTTACAGGTGGTCCCTGTTATTTAACTTCACTACTTTTATTACTCTTAACCACAAAACAACACCCAAATTATTATAGGGGCAAGACTGAAAGGCCACGTAGGAAGAGATTTTTTGAGCATTGCAATGTTATAAAGAGTATGAATAGTAGTAATGCTCTATTTAAACATGTGCAGTTGAGTGGTGGACATAATGAATTCAAATTTGCCATTTTAGCGAAAGTTAATATGAACTCTCATGGGGCAGATTGGGAAACAAAACCTGAATATAAGGAATTATTTTGGCAGTCAAGCTTAATGCAGACTTCCCATTGGGTTTAAATGAAGTTTTGTCTATTCAGTCTGTGCTGAAACATCACTCAGCAAAATTGTAATTTATTACTTTTAAAGTTTTGATAACTATTTGATATACTATTTGATATTTGATTATATGTTGCAGTTATATTTTTATACAATTTTTATTTTTATTTTTTGCTAGTATGTTTTATTCTGTATTAATCGGTGCAATAGCTTTAAATGTGTAATTGATGACATGAGTTATCAGTATAAAAGGAAGAATGAACTGGCTCCCCACCTAGGCACCATGTTCAATCATAGTCTCGCGTGCTTTGTGCCCAGTGAATGGCACACAGCAACATTTATCCCACTCCACAAAGGGGGAACCACCACTGATCCTGGGAAATATCGCCGTATTAGCCTGATGAGCCTGGTCTGCAAGGCCATGGAATGTATCATCATGGAACTCATAAACAAAGACATTGGTAACCTCCAAACTCTGGTCCCCACCCAGATCGGGTTTGTGAAAGGCAGATCATATCTGAACCTGATCAACTTCTTTGAGGCAGTCACCAAAGCTGTAGACGAGGGTAAGGTGGTTCACACAGCCTAGCTTGACCTCAACAAGGCTTTCGACACCATCCCCCATTCTAGAATTATAGCTAAACTCACTAAACTAGGTATAAATCCTTACGTCACAAGATGGGTTGCGAACTGGCTCACTGACAGAACCCACACTGTAAAAGTTTCAGACTCCAAATCTGACTTCAAACCAGTGACAAGTGGAGTACCACAAGGTTCAGTCCTGGGACCTCTCCTGTTTGGTATCTACTTCTCTGAAGTACAGGCTAACACAGAAGGCCTCTGGCTAATGGAAGTTCACAGATGACTATAAACTAGGAGCCATAGTTGAGTCCCCAAATGATGTGGACATCCTACAGAAGGGCCTCACTGAGACAGATGCCTGATGTCAGAGGCATGGGGCTCAAGCTCAATGCCAAAAAGTGCATTGTCATCCCCTTTGGTAAAAACTCTGTACCCATGAACTACAGCATAAACGGCAGTCTACTTAATGCCGAATGTGTGATAAGAGACCATGGGACCCAGGTGGATTTGATAATCACATCGCCATAGTAGTCAGGAAATCCTTCTATGTGGCACACCTCATCACAAAAGGGTTCTCATCAAGGAAAAAAGAGGTCATTGTTCCCCTCTGCTCAGCACTCAATAGACTCATTATAGAGTACAGTGCCCCTTTTGGAATGTACCTCACAAGACATCTGCAACAGCTGGAAAGGCCACAGAAGTACCTCACAAAGAGGATTACTGGCCTCAAATAGATGCCCTACACTGACCGTCTCAAAAAACCTCCAGCTTTACTCTGTAGCATATTGCCTACTCCAAGGAGATCTCTGTCTAACATATAAAGCTATGTTAAACCCAGAGCTGTTGGACATGCTATACCTAAAGAAATCCCAATCCCTCCGAGCTACATGCTCTAGGGACCTAAACCTTGTCACCACAATAAACAGGACATGCTGGAGGGATAGATTCCTGTCCCAGAGACTTCCTATACTCTGGAACAAGCTACCCATCTATATCAAGCAAAGTTCCTCATTAGCACTTAAGAAAAATCTTGATGAGTGGATGGGAAATAGGCAGTACACCCCGGGGATCACTTCTGTGGCTCTGCTCGACAGGGGCACAGGAAATTAATTTTCTTGGGTGGCGTAAGCCAGGGAACCTTGTTGGCTAGGCTTACTTAGGCCCTTGGGTCGATAGCCTTGTACCTACCTATGAACCTATATAAAAGGAAGTGAGGTATTGTTTGTCTTTGATTCTGATGAAGTCCCTTAGCTGTTCAAAGATGTAGGCACTAAGTTGGATTTATTAAAAACTGTTTGCTGCTTCAACTGTGCCGTTTATTGTGTGTGATTCGTCTTGTTTTCCAGAGCATTACCTTTTGGTTTGGTTCAGAAAATGCATGTTAATTTGCAATCATTTATTCTGACAACTTCTGAAGTTACTACTGGTACTATTTTAAAATGTCTCCCTGATTGCACTTGTATTTTTCTGGATTTAACCCTGATTCTAGGGGTAATAACTTGATATCTATGTTAAGGACATAAAATGCTAGTACTATGAAAGTTTTGATTTAAACACAAAACACAATATGATTAATTATGCATTACTTTAATTCTGCTCAAAAGTTCTTTGTTTTAATTGTAAGGTTGCTGTATAAGGTTCATAGGTGTGTACTAGGCTAATGGCCCTGGAGGCTTTACAAGTTAAGCCCATAGGATTACCCAGGCATCGTGCCACCCAACCTTAGTTCCTAGTGTCTCTGTTGAGTAGAGCCACTGGAGTGATCCCTGGGGAGAGAGAGAGAGAATGAATGTTGCCACCTGGTGGATTTTTGCCTATTTGTGAGGTAGTTTCAGAACCAGTTTAGGGTTGAGGAAGAGATGCCAGAGATTAGTAAGAAGAAGGGGAAGAGAGACCATATCAAAAGCCTTAGAGAGGTCAAGAAACAGCGAAGAAACAATTTTTCCAGCATCTCGGCCCGGTGCACTGTATACATGATACAGGATATTAGAGCTGTAATAGTACTGTCACCAGACCTAAAACCATGCTGAGCAGGTGAAAGTATTTTGTTATGAAGCCTAAGTTCTTAGATATGGATGAGAGGATAGCAGTAGGTTGAAAGTGGGAAATGTCAGTATTTTTGTCACCTTTATGGAGAGGGAGAATATATGCTTTTTCCAGATTGAAGGTGCATGGGATTCCTGAATAGATCTGTTAAAAAGTATGCTGATGGGGTAGGCAATAGAGCTAGCTGATAATTGTAGGTTATTAGGAGTGTTGGTGCCAGGTTTGAGTTTAAGAAGCATTTTTTTATAGTAATGGTAGGTATAGGTGAGAGAGAAAAGCTAGGTAATGAGGAAGTAGAAGTATTTTGTGAAGATTGATTTGAAGGGGTGAAGTTAGTATGTGGAAAGGTGACGGTGAGGTTAGCTGTGGTATTAATGAAATATGAGTTAAAGAGCAAGGTTATTTGAGTAGGTACAACAGAAAACCACAGTAAACGAAAAAACTTGTAAAAAGTAAGAGCAAGACGCCAACTGGATCCACGGAACAATTCCTTTTATTAGTAAAACACTACTGAGCGCAAGAAACGCTTTCACCCACTACCTCCGTGGGTTTCATCAGAGTTAATAAAAAACTGGAGCAGTTACTTCTTATACACTACTAATAAAACACAAGGACCAATCACATCTTCCTACATCTTCCTAAATTTGCATTTGTCAATTTACTCAATTGAAAATAATTGAGCAATCAGTTAATCCAACCAACCTTTGCATACATCACCAAACTTTTTATAAAAACTATTGCTTTTCATATCATAAAATGTTATTAAGTAAATTAATATATATGTAACCATCTGAATGTACAATGTGCAAATTTGCATAAAAGTAGAATGTACAAATAAAATTTGATGTGCAAAAACATTTAAAATATATATATATTAAAAAGTTTTTTTAAAAAAATTTTTTAAAAATAGTTATAATGTGCAAAAAAGCAATTTGTCTATGTATCTCAAAGTGTCACAGAATTCTATACATAAGAAATTCATTTAAAAAACATATATTCTAACAAATGAAAAAATGAATATAAGTATATACCATATGTAGGTAAATATAAACCAAATATAGGTAAAAAATCCTTAGCAGTTTCATACATGTACACTATAATATATCTACAAATATGTTAAAATACCTAAAAAACCTATATAATATATGATTTCATTTTCAAATAACTTGCAATGGATATATATTCATTTAGTCCTGGTTGTGTACATGCATTTAGCCTCAACTGCCATAAGCATTCTTTTGTCTCCAACAATGTGTTCAAATCCCCTTCGTTATTACAATTAATGTCTGGTACCCTATCTATAACAAAAAATAAAAACCTCTTAAAACATTTGCATTTTGTACTATGTATATATAGGGAACTAGTAACCTTCTTATTTTTAATATCTCTGTTATGCTCTACAATTCTTTCTCTGAGTTTCCTTTTAGTTTTCCCTATATAAAATGAGGAACATGACATGCATGTAGCTAAATATACAACTAATTTAGTGTTACAATTTACATTTCCTGGACATCTTAGTGTCCTGTTGTAACCTTGCAGTATGACATATGGCCCGTCGTTAATAAATCGACAACTTTTACAAAAACCACACTTTCTCATTATGGAATTCTTAAATAAACTTTGACTTTCAAAATAGTTTTTCAAGTTCCTTCCTCTACTGAAAACTATAGCTGGCACATTCCCTATATACTGTAAAATATCTGCTTGGTTAACAAAAACCTTTTCATAACATTCTTTAATAGTGTTCGTAAAGTGATTAATGTTGTTACTATAGGGGACTAAAAAAGCCCCTACCTTCCCATCTTTGTTGTATTTATCATCATTTTTATTGAGGGTACCATGTATCAGTAATGGCTTAAACATATCTTTCCTTTTATTACTCACCTCATACCTCATACTTTCAACTAAATTTTTTGGGTATCCTCTTTCCAAAAACATGTTTTCCAGTTTTAGTAACTCATTGGTAAATTCTGAATCATCAATTATTATTCTCGATAACCTCACCATTTGCCCTTTTACTAAATTTCTTTTCTGAAAATAAGGGTGACAGCTATCGAAATGTAAATAAGAGTTCGAAAAGGTTTTTTTACGGTGTATTGTAGAATTTAAATTATCATCACCCTTATAAATTTTCAAATCCAGATATTCACAACTCTCTTCTCCCATTTTGTATGTAAATTTTAAAAATGTAGTGCTACCTTCTAAGTAATCCACAAAATTGTTGAATTCCTCTCTATTTCCTTTCCAAAATATTAATATATCATCAAGGAACCTTAAATATAAAACTATTTTTGACCAGTACATACTTTCAAATATTTTCTCTTTCTCCCACATAGCTAACACCAAATTTGCATATATGGGGGCACATCTAGCCCCCATTGCCACACCTGCACATTGTTGATAGTATTCTCCTTCGTGCTGGAAAAATTGTTTTTCAATACCAATTCCATAAAATCAACAAGAAGTTTTCGTTTTACTGTATGAAAGTTACCAAACACCTCCAAACTATTCTCAAATAATTCTAAACCTTCAGTCAAAGGGATTACCGAAAATAAGTTAACAATGTCTATTGTCACTAAATGTACTTCCTTCAAATTTTCATTTCTAAAATTGTGAAGCAATTCTAGGCAGTGCCATGAATCCTTTAGAATGTGCTTAATACTAGCTACTATCTCCTTACAATTTATGTCTACATAATGAGCTATAGCCTCCATTTTTGACTGCTTTGCAGAAACTATGGGCCTAAAAGGGGGGTTAGAAACATTTTTGTGTATTTTGGGTATACCAAAAATTGATGGCGTCAAAGGATGTTCAACCAAAAGGTACTCATATTCTGCCTTAGTAATAAATCCTTCCAGCAATAAATCGTATAATTGCCAATCAACTTTTGTGTATGCCTTAGTTAAATCATACCTAGCTACTCTCTTATAGGTGGTCTCATCACTTAACATAATACTCATCCTGTTGTTATAATCCAATTTAGTCATCAGGACCACCCCTCCCCCTTTGTCTGGTTTCATGATTCTCATTTTGTCCGACATACTCAGCTCATTTAGACAAAACCTTTCTGCTTCAGTTAAATTGTCCTTATAAAAATTCCTTTCCTTCCAAGTTTTTCTTAATTGCATTTCGCAAAACATTTCAAATAAGTGGACAATAGGATTGTTAGGTGGAATAAACGTACTGGACCTTCTTAAGGTAATATTTTTTGTATCCATATCTATCTTGCAATCAAATTTGTTCTTAAAATAAATTCTAAGGTTCAAACTTCTAGTATACATTTTTAGATTAACTAGTAATTTACCTATGTCCACCTGATAGTTAGGAACAAACTTAAAACCCTTCATAAAAAGTGAAAGGTAACTATTGTTTAAAGTTTTGTCCGTAAAATTGTAAACAGAAAAGCTACCTCCTGTAATAATTTCACATTTACCATTTTCTGACACTTGACCTAGGTTTTGCTCACAGTCATCAATATCTTGTCCATTCAACATTGTATGTGCAAAATGCCCATTACTGATGTTACAATCCTGACCATGTAGTTTATATGCACTCACATTCATTCCATTATTAATATTACTCTCATTACTACTGTCTATTGTGAATATATCGTTAAAGACATTCTGTTTATTCACTGCTTCACCAATATCTTGAATTAAAACATCGTAGCTACTCCTAGTAACTGAACCTGTAGTTATTAAGTCTTGGGACGTACCCGAGCAATAAAACGTCTGCTGTTCATCTAATAATGTCGTGCTTGGTACTTGTACCTCCCCCCTCCATTGTACTGCTGGTTGTAGTACTGGTTCTGTCCCTGATATCGCTCTCTTAAACGTTCTGATCTGCGGAGCACAGGCTCTTCTAAAAAAACTTCTCTATTACCATCTAAATTCGTGTTCATATTCGTTCTATCCTGCCCCATTACCTCTTCATTATGTACTACTGATGCATTTTCATTGATAAACGGGCCTTTAGAATGAACCCTAAAAAAAACGCTTAAAATCCCGAAAATGTGTGTATGCAGTGTTACATAAATAATCCTTAGTGTCACGCTGGAGCTTTTCATTTTTAATGTCCAGCCCTTTACTCACATATCTTTTCAAATCGTTAAGTATGCTATCAAATTTGTTTTTGTTATATTCAAACAACAAATCTTTTTTAATGTTATTATCAAGAACAGTTAAAGATTCTTTTAACTTACTTAATCTATCATTGTTGTTTTTAATAATTAATTTGATTAATTGCATACCAGTAACTGCTCCAGTTTTTTATTAACTCTGATGAAACCCACGGAGGTAGTGGGTGAAAGCGTTTCTTGCGCTCAGTAGTGTTTTACTAATAAAAGGAATTGTTCCGTGGATCCAGTTGGCGTCTTGCTCTTACTTTTTACAAGTTATTTGAGTAGGTGTTTAACCAGATTTGGACAAGGATTATTATTAGAGCCTGGATTTACTAAGGAATTGATGGAGCTCCAGAATTTTTTTTTTGTTTTGCTTATGTTAGTTTTGTAGACTAAGGTAGTGTTCTTTTTTATTTTTGATGACTAGATGCCTTATTTAATTATGAAGCTGTTTATATCTTTTGAGGTCAGAGGGAATTTTGTTTTTTTGCCATGATTTCCGCGCTTTGTCCCTGGCAGTCATGAGTTGCATAGTGGGTTTGGTAAGCCAGCTGGCATGATTATTTTTTTGATTTTGATTGTTTTTACTCTCTTTTGATGGAGTGGGGCTGAATTGTTTAGGATCCTGTAAAATGTTGAGTTGAAGAACTCAACAGCCTTGTCAAGGGGAAGGAATTTTATTGCATCCCAATTGATGCTTTGTAAAGTTTCATTAGGGGTGGTTGGGGAGAAATGGGATAAGTCTCTAGTTTGCTTATATTGATGTTTGCTTAGTGTTGGGTAGTTTTATGTAGTATGAAGGCAAGTATGTGGTCACTAATACTGTTAGGAATTTTTCCTGATGAGGAGATTCTATTTGGGTCGGAGAATATAATCCAGTCCAGGATTGAGCCATTGTCATTGTTTTTTGTTGGATCTGGTTATGTTAGTGATTATCTGGGTAAAGTTATATAGGTTGATGTTGGTTGAAGGGTGTTGCTGGGAAATATCAATCCAGTTAATATTACAATCTCCCAGAATGATTGTTTCAATTTTTATATTTGTTGTCCAGGCAAGGGTTTCTTCTAATATAGGAATGTTGTTGCCTGGGGGGATATGTAGGACTGCAGTACAGAGGCTTTTACAGTTATTCATTTATAGGAAGGCTATTAATGTATAATTCTGTGGGATAGACTTAGTATATTTAACTATAGTAAAGGCATTTTGGGTATATCAGAATGATACCGCCACCTTTTTTACGGGGGTCTGTCAGATCTTAGACAAGCAAAGCCAGGGAGTAGAAATTTAGTGTTTTTAATGTATGGTTTTAAACAAGTCTCAGTAGCAGCTAAGATATCTGGTTTGTTGTGAGCTATCCAGGCATGTAATTGTGAGATTTTGTTTTTGATACGTTGAAGGTTAAGGGTTGTGAAGTTTAGAGATTTATAGGAGTTATGGAGGTTATGAGTAGAGGAGATGAGACTTGGGTTTGGCTGTATGCCTCCACACTGGGGTAGGTTGGAATATGTTTGAGAGAGAGTGGGTTGCTGTTTCCTTTTTGTTTTGTAATGATAAACAAGAGCAAAGTTTGTATTGTTGTTTTGTAGGGGAATGATTTTTACTTTGGTGTATAGAATTATCTCTGATGCATATAGGCTAGAGGCTACTTCAGAGAAGCTGGTAAGAGATTGCGTATGTGTAGATGTTATAAATGTAGGTATGTAGTATATATACGTTTTTGGAGTTATGAGTTTAATAGAAGGTACAAGGACAGAGAGAGGGTAAGGAGTATTGTGTTAAAGGTGCTTGGGTTAGTAATGTAAAGTTGTCATTATTAAGATATAAGTAGTGTCAGAGAGAAATAGTTCTTGAAATGAAAAGGGGTGGCTGAATTGGAGTTCGATTGGCTAGTTAGTGGGCAGTGAGTCAGGAGTAAAGGTTAGGAATGAGTTAAGGTGGGAGTGATTTGACAATGAGTGTGACTGGATGAATTATAATGGTGGAAGGATTTACCGATGAGTGTGATTGGATGAATGAGTGTGATTTGATGATGAATGTGATTGGATGAATTGTAATGATGTGAGAAGTGTGATTGTATATGTTCTAATGAAGGGAGGAGCTGGGGTGAGAAAAAAATGTAATTAAAAAAGGGGGAAGTGGGAACTGGGGTCAGGTTTGGGGAGCAGAGTGAGGGTGAATGGAGCAGGTTGAGCCAAGTGAGCCTGGCTGATGTGGTAGACTATTGGAAAAAAATTAAACAATCTGCTAAGCAGCTTCGACTCCATAACACTGGTAAGTGTAGTAGAAGTGACTGATAGTCAGTACTGTTTAATAAAGTTAAATTGTTCAACTTCTACTGTGGAAAGTATTGAAGGTAATCTAGAATAAAGGAAGTAGTTGAGATAAGCAGAAGAGGAGGGTGAAAGGCAAGAGCATAATGGTTTGGTGGTGTGTCTACATCCATTGGTATTAAGATGCAGGATTTACCCATACATGAGATAACAGTAGCTTTATCCACAGGAGTACTGAGCAGTTGCAGTTGGGATATTGTGCTTCAGGCTGATTGCTGACATTCCCACTGAAGGTTGGTTAGGTTTTGGTTTACAGCCCATAACGAGGAAAAAAAGAAATTTCTGCTGTGAGTGGCAGGAAAAGGTAAGGGGAATTTGTGTAAGGAGAGGGAATGGAGGAATAGTAGAGAATAATACAGTCCTAGTCATAAAATGGGATATATGATTAACACTTCATTCACCATTTTAACACAGTTAACAGAATTCTACTATTCAGCCACTTCTTAGAAAGGTATAGTTCACATGGCTATTACTATATTTAATGGTATTGATGCTTTGTCGTCAACTGTTTATTCATTATTTTCACAATGTTGCTGGTCTTCTTCATGATTCTCTCCCATCTCCCAACACCAGTCCCTGGATCAAGTCCAAGGTACTTTTGATTCTTTTAGTCTAGCTCATTTGCTTTTTTTCTGTTACACATTTTCCTTTGGAAAAATAGAAAATGTTAAACTGACATTCTCTTTCTTGTCAGAAGAATGTCTTCTACTTGTTGACATATTCTTTGCTGACTAAACTTTTCTTTATTTCTTCTCATACCTGTACTGCATCCAAAATGTCTTTGATCTTCCAGGAAAAAATATTCTGAAGAAGTCTGGATACAGCAGCTTGCTCTCACACTTGCCTCTTCACATCCTTTGTGCTAGGATGAACTTGTTTCTGTACTGCCTGGTATACAGTCCTTAATTATTTTACATGAATACTGTAATGTCCCCAGTTTGTAATATTTTTCCTTCTGTCACAGTTTCATCAAGAGCAAATCTTTATGCTGGCATGATTGCATCTTTACAAAAATAGGTCTTGCCAACTTTCTTATGGCCTGATTTGGAGCAGTAGGACAACTTGTCCTTCCATTTAACAAATTTTGCTGTGTATCACCAGTACAGTTCCTTATTTGTACTTTCATAAAATTAATGCATTCTATTCCTTCCAGTTGCTCTGGTACAACAGGAAATATCATGTTTTCTCCATGGGTTCTATCTTTTAACTCTTCTAGATTTTGAAACTGGTCTTCTTGAGAAGATTCATGCTTAGCCAACCTTTTTTTTTCATTTCAACTTTTGATTCTGATGTTGTCATTTTCATTCACCTGCTGGGGATCAGATCCTACTAGACCTCTTCTTCCAGATTGTAGAACACTTGAACTCTCGAGCTCCTCCCTTTACCCATAATGTCCTAGTCACCTAACATACCCCAGATTTTGTTTGCTGCCACAGCATTCAGACATAGATCACAAACTCCCGAGTTGTGTTTTTTAATACCTTCAATCCCATGAAAGCTTGTGAATTTAGTCTCAACTATTCTCTTACCTGTTCAATTATTCTAATCGTCTGTGCCTCCCTTTAACCCTTACTTTATTATATAAAAGCTCCACTTTCTTTCCGTACTCCTGTCTTACCATGTTGGTATTCTCCTCCCTTTTTTTGTACTTAACAATACTGCGTTACCATCATTGGTAACTCCTTCTGTTTTCCATTCAAGTATAGACCAAGACATTTAGGTACTGATTGTGATTTTTGTAAGGGATTTAACTTCTGTGCTATAATTGACTGGAAAAAACAAGTTAATTAATCCTTAGGAGTTTGCTTCCTTCACAGTCTTCACCAACAGCTACTGGTGTCTCAAACCCCCAAAAGACTAGAGAAAAAGGGTGCTTCCCTTTCCAAGGAATCTTATAAGAGATTTGCAGAATGCCCTTCGGCTTTGACTTCATCTCCGTCCTTGGAGCCACCTGTTAAACAGGCAAAAAATTTGGATACGAATGTATCACATCCAAAGTCAAGATCTGACAAATCAACCTTGATTTGTTATCTTCATTTATTATTGGAGATGATTACATCTAGCCTTCATTCGCCCTTTCTAGAGCAGTTTACCTGTCGCCACTCAAGACCTTCATCAATAGCTTCCTCCCTTTGGTCTTCTAAGAGCCTATTTGAGGCAGATGTGGATAGGATGATGAGGAAGTTCCTCATGATGCAAATACAAATGGGGGTCCTTTCAGCTCCATCCCCATCAGGTCTGGAGACCCTCCTTAGAGCCAGACCTTCGATCATCGCTCCCTCTCTAATCCATGCTTCGGTTTCAGAGCAGTCAGATCCAAATCCTTGGAGTTGTCTTCCTCTGATGTGAAGATATTTGTGTCTTTGATTCGATGCTGTGTCTAAGCTGTCTTGCCATCTGTACTTCAGAGCCAGGTGACTCTTTTTGAGCCAAGTGTCGGCACAGGCTCTGGGGTTTTGGAGTTAATTCTAAAGTTGTTGGAACCATCTCTTCCCCTCATGGCATCACTGTTAGCTCAGCTCTGACTCCCTCCTTGGATGGTTTGCCTGTGAGACAGTGGGAGCCGATGATCCATAAGCCTGCCTTGTCAGATCCATCAGTTTCTACTTCTCTCAAGCTGTCCACTTTTCAGGTAGTGGAGAGAGCTTTCTTTATACCTAGAATTCAGACAACTCTGTCCTCTTCGTTTGCAACTTTGAATCCCTTCGATTTTGAGTCCAGAGCCTCAGTCATCCATTCTAGTGGGACAGCCAGCAAGAACCAGTCTCCAGGCCACCTAGCAAGGTATCATTATCTCTCCTCATAGCTCCCTGGAGCACCCCACTGAGGAGACCCCCCCCAGAAGAGGAAGTGCAAAAGGAGACACTTAGACTCTCTACAAGAATTTGTCGCTGAGGACTCTGATTCTGATGAAGGGGAAGTGTCCCCCAAATCACCACCCGATGATGTCTCATTTGGAAACATCTTAGAATTCCTAAAACAAAGTTGTGGTTAGTCCCCCAATTCAGTGTTTCTGGAGGCCTTCAGGTCTGGCCCATCTAACTGCTAGGTGACTGTTAGTCTTTCAACAGGCATAGAAGGAACCAGACACAACTGAGCCAATTCCTAAGAGACAAGATGGGATCCTGGCACCACCTAAAAATAGACCACACTAGAATAAAGGAATACCCATTGATGCCGTGATCATAGTGGTGGCCACTAAAAAGGAACTGTCAGAGCAAGGTTTCAGTGTCCACCCCTCCTAACAGGGAGTCTAGGGTGCTGGACAGGTTTGGAAAGCATGTCTGTGCTTCAGTGACCTTCACCCTTAGGTCGCTGAATTATTTGGCACATTTCACAAGACTTCAGAGTGATTTGATTAAAGTGCCTTCCAAATCTCTCTGTGGGACCATATCCTCTGAGGTAAAGAGCACTATTTCCTCACAGTTGGTTACCCCACAGTCTATTTCAAATTCGTCCATGAGGCGTTTCTCCCACACTGCTGAAGGTAACTCATTGGCAGTGGGTTCAGGCATTTCCATTAGGAGACATGCCCGGATGTGCTAATGTGATTTTACAGAACCCTTCAAATCCTTTTGTTAGTGCTCCTTTTGATGGATCTTCATTGTTCGCCCCAGAACTGTGAGATACACTCTCTAGGTGTGAGCATTAAGGGAACCCTATCTGCAATCGGAGTATGTTTTTTGACTCCTCAGTGGACCTTTTCTAGGAACCAGTTAGGCAGTCGGAAAATGTGGCTCAGTAAATACCAGGGCCCCTTTCAAGATCCACTTAGAAATAGTTCCACCAGGGACAGAGGAGAAAATTCAAATGGAAGACACCGTCCCCATGGCAGAGGTGGTACGCATAATCAGAGATCTAGGCATACCTTCTCTGACAGATCCTGTTGGCACTCCTGAAAGGGTGCCAGACTGTCCATCTCTGGAGACAGTCGGGGGTCATCCACCCCTGCACCAGAGAGCCTGGTTAGAAATTACAAAAGATTCATGGTTGCGGAAGGTAATATCCATAGGTTATACCTTCGGATGGTCACCGTTCAGTTTACTCTGCTATTTCTGCACAAGGACAACTAGATGTGATTGATAGATCTTCACAATGCTTGCTATCATGTCAAAATGAGAAGACTATTTAGAAGTTATATCTATGCTTCTGTCTGGGGGCTAGTCATTACCAATTCAGAGCACTGCCCTGTGATCTCACCACAGCCCCCAAATGTTTACCAAGTGCATGGCAGTAGTTACAGCTCACTTGAGATTGCAGGGATTCCAAGTGTTTCTGTACCTGGATGGCTGGCTCCTGACTGCTCCAACCAGGCATCATCAAATCCAAGCACATGACTACTTCCTCCAGCTGTGTTCTAATCTGGGGAGATCCATCACTTACAACAAATCTCAGCTCTATCCTGCTCAAAGTTTGGAGTTCATTGCTGCTGTTTTCAATACAGACAGTGAATTAGCTTCTCTCCCTCTGTCTCAGTTTCAAACAGTTCAGTTCCAGGTCAAAAAGATCATTCAGAAATCTTTTCTTTCAGCTCATCTGATACTCCAACCATTCGGATCCATCTCAGTGGCGATCACCCTAGTACCACTGGCCAAGTTCCATATGAAAGTCCTCCAATGGACACTTACAACTCAGTGGTCTGTACTCCAAGGCCCATTATCCAGGCCAGTCAAGATAACTCAAGCTTGCAAAAAGTGCTTTCTTTGGTGGACCCACTTCAAGTACACAAAGGCTGCCCTTTTGTTTTTCCTCAGCCCAAGGCCACCGTGACCACGGATGCTTCTCAAGTTGGGTGGGGATGGCATTACTTAGGAAGGACAGTCCAAGGTATATGGTCACCCAAAGAGGCCAACTCACATATCAATGCCCTGGAAATAAGAATTGTCTTTCTAGCATTGGAGGCCTTTCAAGGCACTCTTCCAACCAGGAGTATTGCGATTCAGATGGACAATATGTCAGTGGTCTGGTATATCAGCAAACAGGTGGGTACCAGAGTTTACTCTCTTTGTCGAGAAGCTACAAGAGTATGGCAATGGGCGATATCTTCCAATCGCTTTCTGGTAGCAATGCATACAAGTTAAGCAGGTCCATTCTGATGCCTTATAAGTGGTTTCTTAATCTCAAAGTTGCGGAGAGGATTTTCCATTGATGGGACCAACCATGCTGTGATCTCCTTGCTTCTCCCCTCAATAACAAGTGCTGCAGGTTCTTTGCTCTGATTCCCCAGTGGGAGAGTCCATGAGAGATGCTGTTCTTCATGTTTGGCCTGCCAGTCTCCTTTATGCTTTCCCCCATTACCTCTCATTTGCAAATTTCTCCAGAAAACATATCGATTGGAGAGAACAGCCATCCTTACTGGCCTCGTCAGTCCTGGTTTTCCTTCCTTTGGCATCATCTTATAATCTACCATAGATTTTGGATCCAACTACAGACCTTCTGTCTCACCCGACAGGCATAACTCTTTTGGACATTTTAGGCTTCAAGTTGACTGCACAGTTTCTCCAGTTATGTTGATTGTTAGACAGTCCCCCCCCCCCCGTTTGTCATATTCTGTCTTCCCATAAAGTTGCCACTAAAAAAATTACAAATGTAAAATAAAGTGCTGTGGGGTGAAGCACCTAAAGATCACTCCTATCACCCCCAGACTAATAATTTTAGGGAGAGGATAGAGTCTGCACTAAAGACCATGCTATGGGCATTTGCAGACCAGTTTAAGAGAGACTAGGACAAATATTTGCCCCATCTGCTGTTTGCATACAGAGAGGTACCCCATGAATCCACAGATTTTTCACCCTTTGAGTTGCTGTATGGGGGTATGTTGTGAGTGGACCTTTAGATTTGATTCATGATTAGTGGGAGGGTGAGTGTGGATTCTACAAGAAATCTGTTGTGGCATTATGTCCTAAACCTCAGGACAAGGCTTAGGGAGCTCATGGGCTTAGCCCAGGAGAACCTGGCAGGAGCCCAACTGCAGAAAAAGGTCTGGTATGACAAGAATGCTCAACCCTGAGAGTATGCCGTGGGAAACCAGGTTATGGTGCTCTTTCCTATCAAACACAATAAGCTGCAGGCATCTTGTGAGGGACCATTTGAAGTGGAAAGAAAGGTCAGTAATGTTAATTACACGGTAAAACCATGCTAATATGATGAAGCCTTATGATAATTGACAGGTCCATGTGCAGAATATTTGCAGTGGGTGGCAGGAGGAGTCTGAGGGGGATCTGGTGACTGATCTGCTCAGTGAGGCTCGGACGGACACTTCAGTGGAATAGGTAGCAATGTCACAGTGGCAGTCCCCTACCCAGGTTTGAGAAATCTGTGTTGAAGGAGTTTAGGGGCATGTTTACTGGGAAACCTCGGTGAGCCCACCTAGTGCAGCACCATGCGAATACAGGACCAAAAAGTCCTTTCAAACAGGCCCGTTAGGGATGCCTGAGTGAGTCAGACAGACTCTGAATGAGGAGATGCAGGAAATGTTGGAACTGAGGGAAATCCAGGAGTGCAGCAGTCCCTTTGCCTCCCCAGTGGCACTGGTACCAAAGAAGGATGGCAGCACCCGGTTCTGTATGGACTACAGAAAACTTAATAGTCACACAATGTCTGATGCTTACCCCATGCTTAGGACAGATAGTCTTAGAGCAGCTAAGTATCTGACCACTATTGACCTGATCAAGGGCTACAGGGCAGGTGTCTTTGACTCCCACCGCTAGAGAGAGGTCAGGCTTTTTGACTCCTCCCAGATTATATATATTATATAACATATATATATATTATATAAGATATATACAGTCAAGAAAATGCCCTTTGGGATGCAAAATGCCCCAGCAACCTTCCAGAGGCTAGTAGATTTTAACTAGCAGGAGCAAGAGACTATGCCCTTGCTTACCTGGATGATATTGCTCTCTACAGCCATTCCCGGCCAGAACATCTTCAGCATGTCAGGGAGTTCCTGAGTAGTCTGCAAATGGCAGGATTGACTATTAAGCCCAGTAAATATCAGGTGGATATGGGAGAGAGATCTCCTACTTGGGACATAGAGTGGGAAGTGGGAAGATCAGGTCAGAGCCTGACAAAGTGGAAGCTATTGAGGTGTGGCCTGCCCCTGTTACCAAAAGACAGGTGAGGACATTCTTGGGACAGCGGGGTACTTTAGAAAGTATGTTCCGAATTATAGTACAATAGTTGCCTCCCTCACAGACTTGATGAGAAAAAACAGTCCAGATAGGGTAGTGTGGACCCCAGCCTGCGAGCCGGCATTCCAAACTCTTAAAGTTGCTTTGGGAGGACCCCCTGTCTTAGCCAGTCCAGATTGCAGCAAATAATTTGTTGTGCAGGTAGATGCTTTAAGCCATGGGGTGGGGGCTGTACTCAGCCAGGTTTTCTCAGAGGGAGAAGAGTACCCAGCTGTATATCTTATCTATATATTCCAACCCAGGGAGGAATGTTATGCAGCTGTAGAAAAAGAATGTCTAGCCATAGTATGAGTACTGCAGAAACTTCAGCCCTATCTGTATAGAAGGAAATCCACTGTGGTTACAGACCACAATCCCTTAACATGGCTGCATCATGCCAGCTGGCAAAATAAAATGCCAAGTAATTAAGGTGGAGCCTAGGGTTACAGGCATATAACATAGCAGTGCAGCACCGTAGTTGGGTCAGCAATGCTAATGCAGATGGGCTGTCAAGACATGTAAAAATGTTAATGTGTTCCCAGACAGGCCCATTTCTCTTAAACAGTGTCACTTGAAAAACTAGCTTGCCTTCAAAGAGGGCGACATGTGATGATATGAGGTAGTGCCATCTGTTACCGGAAGAGTAAGGCAGTGTATGTGTACATACACCAACATAGGAGTTTTGTAAAAAATTGTATGTTATTTGACTGTCACACTGATTTGTACAGATGTGTTAGCTAAAAAAATATTTGTAAAGTTGCTTGTGTTAAAATGCATCAACAGTGCATTGAGAAAAGAGATATACATGTATGTCAAACAGTATTATTATAACTGATTAAATGTATATGTTTTAACAGAGAACATTGGAAGGGTGGAAAGTTTGAAATTGTGTTACAGCTTTCAGATGCTGCCACAGATCTTAGCAAAGCTCTGTGTGTATTGTACCAGAGTCAGGTGATCAGAGGTGATGTCATCCTCTAACCCCACTTTGGAGCCTGACAGGAAAGATTTCTGACAGGATATGTATCTCACACATCCACACAGAGAAAGAGAGGCATCATCTGGCTTTTGCTGTGGTAAGACACTCAGCACACATCAGCTTGCCTTGCTTTAGTAAGTAGTCAGGGACATTTAGTGAGAATATGTTTGTATTGTTTTCTGCATATGTGAGAAGTTATCCAACTGTGTTATTTTTTTTTATATCGCTGTGGTTGAAACTCTGTTGTTTATTGTAGTCAGTATTTTCCTGTTTTCTGTTTTATTATTTAGAATTAAATATTATAATACCTTTCATTGTGACTGGTCATTTAGGGAATACTTTTAACATCTTGTGAGTAATTATGCTTGTTTTAGTGACACTGTGGTCGTTCCCGAAAGCTTTGCTGCGTTGGTCACATCCTACCATTTGTATTACTATTAATTTTACACAGTATAATTGTAAGAGCCTTAGGATAGCTGACTGAAGGTAACGTGATTACCTCAGAGTCTGGGCAGAAAGGGGCACAGCTAGTACATTTGTGCTAGGTTTTTCCAGGTGTATACGTGTGCATGAAACTCAAATGTCCAAGTATGTGTGTCAGCTACTAGTTACATGGACACAGAGCTTCAACGTGGTCAGTGTGGAGTTTTGTGTGGGTCTGGAGAGAGAAAGAGAGTCTAGCCCCATGTCTGGAGCATGCTCCTTGTGTCTGTTAAGGGAAATTGTGCTTGGTGCAGGGAGCTGCATCTGAAAATACTGTGCAAGTCCATCTTTCGTCTTAGTGACCATCTCTCACCGGAGTCAGTGTTGAGGATTGTGTCTCCTTGATTGCTGGCCCAGAGAAGGGGCCCATCACACAAGGTAGGAGGGAAAATCTAGTAATCAAGGGTTTGCTTCCTCCACTTACATCTACTATGTCTTCTGAAGCAAGACCTCTGTCTGTTTCTCCCACTACTAAAAAGAGGAAGGACAAAGCTAAGGACAGGTCTAAAGAAAAACATTGAGAGAAGTCTGTAGAAAAAAGGAGTGAAGATAAGAGATCAGAAGAGAAGAGGATAGGCAAATCAAGAAAATGGTCTCCGGATCCATCCAGCTTATCGAGTTCAATACTAAAAACTTTGTGGGAGTCAGATCCACCTTTCAGTCAAAATCAAACTCCCTCCCTCACCTAGAGATATCTTTTCTCCAGAACCACTGAGGGTTCAGCTGGATTCACCAATCTTGCAACATAAACTTCCCTCTAGGCCGCCCTCAGTAGCTTTGTCATCAAGGTCAGGATGATTGACCAGCAGTCTCACAGAAATGAAAGATGACTGAATGATGAGGAACTTTTTGAGGACACAGATCCAGCTGGGAATCCTCCCAGTACAGGCCCTGAAAGGAGGTCCAGGCATAGGCCCGTTGATCTCATCCCACTTTGCTGTGATGCAAGTCACTATTTGGATTCAGCTGCCATAGGTCATAACCCTTCTGGCGTACCTCAGTTTGATCCGATAGTCCAAAAAACTTAGGCTTCGACTACATCCTTTATTCTCTCAACTCTAGATGTTAAAGGGTCAGAGTGAGTCCAAAGCATCTGTGTTGAAGTGCTAATGGTGGAGTTGACCCCAAAGTTCTCAGAACTGTTTCTCCTCAGAAGTCTCACAGAAATGGAAGTCGACTGAATGATGAAAGTTTTGAGGACACAGATCCGACTAGGAGTCCTCCTGGTACTAACCCCCAAGGGAGGTCTGGGCACAGGCCCATCGATCCCATCACACTTTGCTCTGGTACTGGTCTACTGTTTGGAACCAATTCCTATGGGTCCTAACCTTTCTTGCATACCTCATTCGGATCTGACAGTCTAAGAAACTTTGGCTTTGACTTCTTCCTTTACTCTCTCTCGATTCCAATGTATTTGGGTCAGGACAAGTCTCAGAGCTGTAGGGATAATGTAAGTACCAACAGTGGAATCAACCTCAAAGTTCTCGGAGCAATTTCTCCCCTGTTGGTACCTCAACACTTGATAGTTTGAGTTTGAAGTCCTCCTTAGAGCCGATCTCTGTTGGAATGGGGGAAGCTTCCAGAACCAGTTGAGAGGGGAAGTACTTTCTCACTTCCAGTGGTGGCGGTGGCTTTCGAGGCTGTGGAAAGGGCTTTGGCTGCTCCGAGAAGGCAGATAAGTGCATTGACTTTGGATCCATCCCAAGGACCAGTGGAACTTGTTCATTATAGCTTTTATTCAGATCAACAGGGCCAGTCAGAGCCCATGGGCTTCAAGACGGCTCGACATTTGAGCTCCCAGTCTGATTATGATCTGTCTCCACCAGAACCCTACAGACATGTTCAGAGAAAAGAGCTGTTTAAATAGAAGCACATAGACTCCTCTACTGAATCTCTTACTAAGAACACAAATTTGGGTGAGGAAGAAGGATTCCCCATATCCCCTCTGGAAGACATTTCATTTAGGAAAATCTTGAAATTGATGAAGCAGAAGGGGCAATGGTCCACTGAACTCCTTCTTCAGATTAGTCCATGTTCCCCCCTCATTATGCACTTATAGATCTTATGGCACAAAGGGCATGCAAGGACCCTGATGCTACACAGCCAATCTGTAAAAAAAAAAAAAAAAAAAGAAAGAAAAGAAAAAAAAGACAGAATCCTAACAGCCCCAAAAGATAGAAGGCACTAGCCTAAAGGACCTACAGGTGATGCCATGGTGGTAGCAGCAGCCATGAAGAAAGAACTGTCTGAACATAGGAGTTTTGTTCATTCCTCTAACAGAGAATTGAGGGTCTTGGACAGACTAGGGAAGTGGGCATATGCTTCAGCGATCTTTGCTCTCAGGGCATTGAGTTACTTTGCTCACTTGACTTGTTTCTAAAGGGACTTGATCAAGGAGATGTCCAAATCTCTTTTAGGTAACTTACCACTGGATGTACAAATGACAGTGGACACCCAAGTGTCTACCCAACAGTCTACATCTAATGTTGCCATGCACCTGAGCAAATGGCACACACGCATTATCATGCATTGCCATGCCTGGATGTGGCTTTGCAGCTGTGTGGAAAGCTTCAAGGCATCCTCCATTAATACCCCTTTCTATGGTTCCTCACGTGGATCAAAGGTAAGAGATGCTTACCAGGAATGAACAAAATGGTAAGACCCTGTGTGCTGTAGGAGTACATTTCCCTACTCCACAAAGATCCAGAGGGGATCAAAGGGAAGTAAGAGAATGTGGTTCATGAAATCAGTTTTCATGACTCTTGTGGATGTAAACCCCTCCCAAGGCAGAGGGGAGGTAATTTGAATGGAAGTCACTCCAGGCAGAAGAGGACTACAGAATTAGGGGTTTTGTGGTCCCTTCACTGAGAAACCCTGTCATCACCCCTGAGGGGTTACCCAACTGCTACACTCTAGAGTCAGTCAGGGGACACTTAACCTTGCAGCCACAAGCCTAGCAAATCATTACTTCCAATTTGTGGGTGTTAAGGATAATCACCAGAGGTTACACCATACCCTTCTTGTATCAATGAAACAAAAGAGTAGAGATTCCCAATACTTCATCCAATCAGTTGGAATCCGTAGTAACAGAAGTTTCAAAGTTGCTAAAAATAGTCATCCAACAAGTCCCCCAGAACAGTTAGAATCCAGAGTATATTCCAGGTTCTTTTTAGTTCCAAAGAAGACAGGGAACCTTAGGCCAGTACTGGACTTAAGTCACCTCACTCAGTTTGTCAAATAGATGAAGTTATGAATGGTCAAGGTACAGTCTATATTATCTCTGTTGAGGAAGGAAGATTGGAAGTGCTCTGTCAACCTCCAAGATGCCTATTACCATATGAAGATTCATAGGCAATCCAGTAGATTTCTCCATTTCTGGCTGGGAGCCTGACATTACCATTTCAGAGCACTGCCATTCGGTCTCACTACAGCCCCTCCATGGTTGTTCACCATAAAATTATGGCAGTGGTAGTAGCTCACCTACAACTGCAAGGTATCCAAGTCTTCCCATATCTGGATGAGTAGCTCCTAACTGCTACCTCCAGTGATCTACTGGTACTTCATGAAGCTTTCCTGCTTCACCTTGCAGATCTTTTAGGAATAACTATCAATCTTGCAAAGAGTAAATTGTCCCCTACTCAACAAATAGAATTCATAGGATTTCATATCAATAGAATTTAACAAACTGCCAAACTTCCCACATCAAGAGTCCTGTCATTAAGACTGGTTAGTTTTCAGGTTCTTCAGCATCCTTCTCCACAAGCACAATTGATTCTATGTCTGTATGACCTGATGGTCTTTCTGCCATCACTTTAATACTGCTAGCAATATACCACATGAGACTGTTACAATGGACTCTGTAAGTCCAGTGGTCACAGAGTCTCCATCCCCTCCATGACAGAATCCATCTCCCTCAAGTATGTAGAAACCACGTAAGTCGGTGAATAACCTCTCCATCAGTTACAGAAGGGACACTGTTCTGTTCACCAACCTTCCTGGTCACAGTAGCCATGGACGCTTCCCTTCTAGGGTGGGAGGGGCATTTCGGGGGAAAGATGGCTCAAGGGATGAGGCCAAACTTCACATCAGTGTCTTGGAGGTGAGAGCACTCCTCCCAAATATTGCAGGCTGTCCAGGACTGATTACCCAAGGGTGTGATTTCCATTCAGATAGACAATATGTCAGTGGTATAGTACATCAACAAACAAGGGGGAACTTATTCCCAGGAAGCCATGTGAGTGTGTCAGTGGGCGATATCTTCCCATCGTCTTCTTGTAGCAATGCATATTTATAGGACATCACATGTAATATACAGCGAAATGTCATTTCCGTGAACGGCCACTACAGCAAACTTTTTCCTAGGGGAAGAATTGCTTGGCAAAGCAGAAATGATACAGCATTACAAACCTAATGAAGTGGGGGGTCTTTATCCCCCACCCCCACAATGTGGGGGGATACCCCCCACCTGAACTAAATATACCAACTCTGAGATCGCACTACAGTGGGGAAAAGGGCAAATCCACGACAATAGCCAAGCGATTTAATTCCCCTAGGAAAAAAATTGCTGTAGTGGCCATTCACAGAATTGGCATTTAGCTGTTTATTGGTCGACAAACATGTGTTCGCTGACCTGAGCTTTCGATAACGTAATATAGACCCGAACAGGTGTTTCCAGTTGCCTCACAATTGGTCTCTCAAACAAGCAGTGACAATAGAAATTTTCAGCTGCAGGGGCCAACATTGTTGCAACCTCTTTACCTCCTACTTCAACAAGTGTGGCAATTACTTTGCATTCATCCCTCCACAGGGATGGTCACTGAGAGATGCTGTGATTTCCCAGCAATACCTCTCTTGACAAAATTCATACAGAAAGCCATGAGATGCAAGACCAATGTGATCATTGTTGCACTGTTCTGGCCCCAGCAAGTTTGGTTCCACTTCTTTTGGCCTCATTTCCTACAGTCTCACTCGATGCTCGATCCCATTCTGGTTCTTCTGAGTCACCTGTCCAGGATGCCTCTACCAGACCTACAGATCCTAAAGTCAACCACAAGGTTCCTTCAATTATAACAATAGCCATAGATGCCAGGCTGTCTTTTTCAGTAGTTCCGGTAACTTCTTCTCAAAAACAATCAACCAAAAAGAATTATAAAAACAAATGGAAAAGTTCACATAATTTCTGATTCTCAAAAACAGTCAACCAAAAAGAATTATAAAAGCAAATGGAAAAGATTTTCTATATGGGCGTGATCAAACGAACTGGGCCTTTTTTCTGCCTCTCTCCCATTTATACTGGAATTTCTTTCAGAACTTTATCACCAGGGTTCCAGTTTTTCTACGGTCAAAGTTCAAATGGCTGCTATTTCAAATTTTCATGTAGGTCATAATGATTCTTTCATTGCATCTGTTAGGCTATCAAAAGCTTTCCTCAAAGTAACTTTTTTTTTAGTGAGGGCTTCCATTTGAGAACTAGTTTCTCCATGGATGTCACATTGTTGCTCCAGTCACTGACTCAAAAACCTTTTGAGCCTGCAGCAGAGGCTGTCTTGAAGTAAGTTTCTTAGAAGATTGTCTTCCTGATGTCATTTTCTCTGCTAGAAGAGTTTCGGAATTACAAGCACTTCCATGCAAACCAACTTTTCTCGTATTCCGCAAAGACACAGTGCTATTGAGAGTAAACCTTACCTTTCTCTCACAAGTCTCATCTGAAGCAATTTTGAATCAATCTATTGATCTGCAAGTAGTTTATCCCAATTACTCTAGCAAAGGAGAACATATGCTTCATACATTAGATGTTCACCGACAAATTCGATTTTACTTACACCAAACCAAAGATATTAGAAAATCAGATCAACTATTTGTCTCCTTTTTGAAATCAAAATTGAGAAACCATGTATCAAAAGTTACACTTTCTAAGAGGCTGCCAGACTGCATTTCCTATCTTTATAAAACTCAAGGTTTGTCTCTACACTCAAAAGCAGAAGCTCATTCCACTAGAGCAATTGCTATCTCTACAGCATTCATGAAAAAGAGTATTGATGACATTTGTGCAGTGGCAACTTGGCCAACAGTTCATATGTTTATATCTCATTACAAGTTGGATGTGCAATCTAGAGCCTACATATTCTTTCGGTCTGCCATTCTCAGGAATGTCCTTCCTTGATAGCACCCAGATCCCTTTTAGGCATCTTGGGAACAACATGGGACAACATCGGATACAAAAGTTATATATTTAGCATAATGATTGATCTGTGTTCTTTCATTTTCATCTGGTTCAACATCCCACCCACCTTCCCCCTTCCAAATTGTGATCTACAAACTTCTGCTGCTTGGACCTTTTTTGTTTAAAGTCACCTTTCCAATCTTAGCATACTTAATAAGATTTTATTTTATTCCATGTGAGTTTTTATTCTTATTGGTATAGTTTCTCTGTGATCAGAAACATTCAGCAAACTTGATCTGAGGTAGTTTAGACAGAAGGAGAGAATTGTGGGTAAGGAGAAGTAAGAGTCTGTGATCCAAAGCTCTGGGAGAAAGGGCTGAGGTCAGATTCGACTGGATCAGACAATCCAAACAGTGAACCAGACAAAAGTGAGACAGCATAGCTATCATCATGGTAAGTGTATAACCTTTGTTTGTCATCATAACCTGTAAAAATGCTGCACTAATACTTAACTTATCAATATACATGCTCTTCTTTTTGGCAGGTTTTTGATTTACAGGCCCTTATTTAGCCTGTCATATCTGTGTAAAGTAGTATTGAAGGATTAGCATAAAATTGTAGTTGAGGTGATAATACACTTATTCACTAACCACTTGTAATACCATCCCTAATGAAAACCATCTCAGTCAAAGCTGAGGCTACATCACAGGCTTGGCAGAAACCTAACTGATTTCAGGATCTTGGATAAAGAGATCTTTCTTCCTTTCTCCTGAGCACATCTTAATTATGGGAGATAAAAAAAAAGCATAATAAAGTAGTCAGCATTACGGATGACTTGGTATGTTTTGTTCATTTTTGGAATAGCATATCATGATGAAGGTCCACTGAATATATATATTTTTTTATTTTCTTATTAATTTTATTGAGCCCCCCCCCCCTCCCTGCTTAACTTTATACAATAAGAGCTCTAGTTCCTGAAATGGCTATTTGTTTATTAATTTAAGTTTAAACCTGGGCACTTGGTCCCGAGGACCACCACACTGAGACTAAGTGACTTTATATTATATTGTATCCTGTGCATAGACTGCCCCACCCCACCAATCAAAGGAGGGTGATCTCAGCCGCCATGCTATTAATGCAGATATAACACCTCTTGACCTTTCCATAGCAGCCACTGCATCCAAAAGGCAGCAGTCCTAGTGGAATGATATCACTATGGACATAAATATATACTTCCCCAGTGACCTTCTGCAGGCGTCCTTTAGAGTTTGTTTTTCTGCTGCTGTACCTCTAGTCTCCAGAAGAAGTCCTACTTCTCCTCGTATGGGAGTAAAGCTGTCCATTGACAACTAAATTCCACTCTGGACGACCCTCTGACTTACATAGGTTGTAATCTTATTTTCTAGCACTCCATATTGAAACTGTCCATCTGCTCAAATGGGCTAGCTTGTCACTGTTAAATTAAATTGATAGAATCAAACTGTAATGTGCAGTCTGTGGAAAATGTTCTCTGTATGTATGCTAACTGGAAGACTAACAACTAAGAAGCGTAGAATAATTCTAGCTTTACAAGCTTGATATTTGTTTCATGAATTTGAATGAACTTTGTTGATTACTACTGACTAATGTAAAAGAGACATCCAAAGATCATGGCACACATCTATTGTCTTCTCTTTGTGTAACGTTTTAAGTGTCATACATGTTTATTTTTTTCTTGCTTTTTTCCATTCTTCTCTAATTTTTGTATTTATGCATTTATTTTTATTGTAATATTGTAGCACATGTGGTCTGATGCCTGTGTTTTGCCTTTACTGCATATAGGTGATGATACTTCTGTGCAATCAGCAAAGTTTTATTTGTACTCATATTGACTACTGCCATCCAAGGTGTTATCTTCGGCATGGTCGCTCCTGTGCTCGCCTAGTTCGAGCCCTTAAGCTTCTTTATGGTGACACTGTTGATGCCCTTCGGGAAGACAGTTCGACTAACCAAACTGTGTACAGGAATAAAAAAGTAAAAGAGGTAAGCATAGATTATGTGCATTTGAAAAATCTAGTTCTTCTAGTACTAACTAGAGTAACACTTAGAAACAAACTCATTCACTAGTCTAGTGGCATAGAGTGATAAAGCACTGACAGCCCAGGAGACTTGAGTTTGAGTAGTAGCTTGGGCAGTTGATAGAGGTGGCAAGAAGAATGGATGTGCCTACCCTGGGAGATAAGGGGAGTAGAGCTATTTGTGGGTTATAGCAGCCTTTTGTTGGAAAGGAGTAGGCCCATGGCCTAGGGTATATGCATGCAGTCAACCAAGCCACTGCAGTTGGCAGTGGCCTTCATTCTGCAGGTGCACAGGCATTTCCAATGAGAGAGATGTTGTGGGATGCTTCTGTGATGCTGATTGCATATCTTTCTGCTCAGGGGTGGGGTTAGGGTAATTAATTAAAATGCCATCATTGCCAGGATGCCAGCTACGACGCAAACAACCCTCAGTGCCGACAATGATAGCTCCCACCCTGGTGGATAGGGCAGTGATTCTCACCACCTGGAAACAAAAGGACCCTGTTCTGATTCATGGAAACTTGATAATTGACAGGCACAGGGCCAAAAAGTTAAAGAAAAAAATAAGCATATTCTGGTGGTATCATGTGCCATCAGAGAGATGCCAAGTGATATGCATTTTTTGTAAGAACCCCATTAAAATACGTTAGGCATTAAGCTCAAAGCCCTGTCACTATACTGTGTATCCCAAAGACTGCTAAGAGGTGACCTGTGTCTTGCATATAAGGCATCCTCCATGCTGTTCATGACAGGTATAAAACCAACATCCTTTTTCTCATTACCATAATGATTAGCATTCTGACTTTGTCAATACAGACATGCCATTTGTGCTAGCAGATGTCCATTGAAACAGAATTATCTATGCATTATATATGTATAAATGAGTAGCATTTGGTTAGTGAGTCTACAAATAGATGCCTTTATTATGATGAATACCATTTGTAAATGTCTATCTGAGTTATGGGTCCTGTAAGCACAACAGGAGGTATGTATATAAACTAAATTTAATTCTGCATTTGTTGTATCTGAAAACTAGCATGCTTGAACAAGTCTGCAAAATTAATTTTTTCTCATAAATATTTACTACATGCAATATTTTTTTCTGAATGTATCTATGTTGGAGCTTTTCTCCCCGGGCCTCCGCTAAAAATGGACATGTATCCAGCAGGACTATCCCGGTCAAGAAATGTAAAATAAATAAAATAAAAATAGTGAATTATTTCTTATTTTTTCTCTATAATCTGACATAACTGGCTCAGCACAAAGCAATATTCCATTGTTTTTTCCAAGATGCCTTCAAACTCATTGACAGCTTAATTTACGCTGTTCCACTGTAAAGTGGAAATTGATAGTGGCCAGTAATTATGCCAGTTTTAGTAAAATACAATTACTGTCTATAAATACCCTGCCTGTATGCCAGCAAAGAAGAAATTTGGAGAGCTTGAAAGAAATCAAGTAGAAAAGAGAAAACACTGATTGGGAAGACTCCTGCAGTTGCTCAGCAAAAGCAGTTCAAACTCCATCTTTAGCCAAGAGATGGTTTCCAGTAATTTAGAGAAAAAGTAAGTCAAATGTGCTCAGAGCTGATTAAAATAAATGAAACATTGAAGGAGTATATCAACTCAAATAACAAGAAGCTGGAAAAAATGGAAGAAGCTTTAAACAGCTACTCAGATGAACTAATAAAACTGAAAAAATAGAGGTTGAAATGAAGAAAAGGTTGGCTATGTATGAAGACTGCTCAAGAATAGCTGTTTCAAAAAAAATGTAGAGTTAGAGGACAGAGTACACAGAGAAACCCTGAAATTTTCTGCTATACCAGAGAAGCTGGAGGGACCAGACTGTGTTAATTTTATGAAAGCAGAAATAAGTAGCTGGACTTGCATTCCACAGCAGTATTTGTTAATTGAAAGGGCACATTGTGTGTATGCTCCAAACCTGGCCAAGAGAAAACACCCAAGACCTGTATTAGTAAAGATGCAATTGTACTAACAGAAAGAGCTGATCCTGACAAACCTGTTGCAGAAGGGCAAAGTATTAAAAATTGGAGGCAGCAGAGTGTGTAAATGATTATTCACAGTACACCAGGCAGAAGAGAAGCAAATTTATCTGACCAATGATGGAATGTTGAGAGGCAGGTGTGAGATTCAAGCTATTGTACCTAGCTGGTTTCAGAATATTTTTCCCAGAGGATCAAAGTATTTTTTGATGAAGAACAGGCTATGAAGGAAATAAAAAGTTTATCTAACAAAAAGCCAGCAAACAGAAGGAGAGTCTGCTTCTCTTTCTTCTGATAATAAAGCTCACGGATAGGCTTTGCCAATGAAACCTTTTCTGATGTTCCAAAGGGAAATGCTTGAGAGAAAGGAAAAAAGCACAGGAGCTAACTGGAATAATTGAGAGTACCTTGGACTTGATCCAGAGTCTGGGGTTGGGACATGGAGATGAACAGGAAGACCAGCAACATTGAAATTAGTGAATAAATATTAAACTGTAAAGCATCAGTCACATTTGTGAAATATGGGTTTACAAGAAAAAGTGGTAAATTGGACTTTTTTTGACTTTGTTAAACTTGTGAGGAATTGGAATACATATGCCACACTTCATGTCATGAATGTTTGGAATGACGCTGAAGGAAGAAAAAGAAGAGTAATTGTGAATGTCTACGCAAGTAAATAAGATGACACTGAATTTAATGAAGAGTTCTCCTTTGGCAAATAAATGTTCAATGTAGGTGGAGAGACATCTTGTACTTGTGTTTCCATGGAGACAAGCTGACTATAGTGTCAAATGATAAAAACCGGAGCACTTTTTAAGGCTAAAGGTTACATTTTACAGAAAGCATATAAGATTTTTTTTTCACACCTAAGAGAGGAGTGATGACAAAAACAGACATCCCTTAGAGTAAATAGAAACACAGGCTGTAACATGCATGTTAGCATGTATAACATTAATGTTAGGCCAAGTAAGGCCTGTGTGTGGAGCTGATGATTTGGTACAGTTGTCCCTATCAGGAGAGTTAAACTTCATTGTTTGAAAATGTACATAGTTTTGTGTGTTTAAATTAATAGATTACTGGGGGGGGGGGTTATTCCAGGGCTTTCACTGAAACAAAAAGTCTTGTAAAATGTGACATAGGTTCAAATGGCGCTGACCAAAAAACAAGTGTATTAAAGATCAACCTGCCAAACATTAGTAGGTACATGTAGCACAAAATCTGGAAATAGTCATTCAGTAAGTGGTCATATATAATAGGCGGGAATAACAGTTTACTGTCAAAAAGACGAATCTGGATGCTTCTTTCTGTGCTGATGAGTATTCCAAGTTCAAAATTCCTGTTAGTGAATGCCACTGTGCATTCGCTGATATGAACTCGAAGTAATGTAACAGAGATTGTGGTACAGTGCTGTATGGGACATTCATAACTTTCCTCACTGTAGTGTGATCTCAGAGTTGGAATATATAGTTAGCAGGGGGTGTGGGGAGTGCAGGGGGGCAAAAACGTGATGTAAGGTGTAGGAGTTTCACTTACATAAACTCCTATACGGATATCAAGTGCTTTGTTTGGTGAAAATCTACGCATGAAAATGATGCATGGACGGTGGAACTCTTCTGCTATATCTTTCATATTTTCGACATTTACATCAAATTGTGAGCTATCAAGGGTATGATTTCAACTTCTGAACACAAGTTATTTCAAACATCGAGCATTATATTCGGGTTTCTAAAAGGAAACTAAATTGTTTTTTTGACATTTTAATAGTAAATCGGGAATAACAATAACTTATCATAATGGCTGCACTAAACGTATTGTGGAATGTGAATAGTCTCAGGTGTAGCCAAACAGATAAGACTTGAATTATATTAAGAAACTCAGAGTGCATATAACAGTGCTACAGGAGGCATATTTGGAAAGACGTGAGCATGTGAATTTGATAAAGAAAGGATTTCAGGATGGATATTCAGCAGAATATCAGGGATAAAGGAAAAGGGGGAGTACTCATACTAATTATTAGAGGAGCTCCAGTAGTGACAGAAAAGGGGAAAAAATATAGTAATAGTAGATTTGTGGTAGTAAAGGGCTGTTGGCAAGGGAGGAGGATTATACTGGCACTTATTTATAATCCACCTAAAACTTCTGTTATGGAGCTTAAGAAATTTTTTGATAAATAAACAGCTTTCAACAGGGTATATTGCTTATAATTGGGGACTGGAACTTGATTTACAACAGTGAGGATGCATCTGGGGGACCTAAAAGGGAAAATTTAACAAAAGAGGATAGATTTCTGAAGAAAGTTATGAAAATATTTGGTATGGAAGCTGTGAATTCAGTAGTAGGATCTCTGAGAGAATTTGCATTTTATTCCCCTAGGTACAATTACTGGGCTAGACAGAAACTGTATTTCACAGGAATGGATGCATTTAATTGAAGGCTTCAAAACTTATCCAATAACTACTTCAGATCATGTACCCATAACAACTAAGATAAAAATGCAGGGTAATGAAGTAAAAATGTGACACTGATGCTTACCTACCTACCTGTTAAAAAGAGAGGAATTTAAGAAATGGGTATTGGAAACTATTCGACAGTTATTAGGGAAGATATCATTTTTTTTTTAAGTTAATGTTGCCACCTCACAGCAAAAGGTTCTCCGGTTCAATCCTCGGCTGGGGTGCCATCTGTGTGGAGTCTGCATGTCCTCCCTGTGGTCGCATGGGTTTCCTCTGGGTGCTTCGGTTTCCTCCCACATTCCAAAGACATGCTGTAGGTGGATTGGACACTCTAAATTGGCCCTAGGTGTGCGTGCATGTGTGTACCTTCTGTGGAAGGTTGGGCGCCTGGCTGGCAACTCGACACCGTAAAACTCCACTGCCAATCATGAGCGGAGAAGTGATCTGCTGTGGCGACCCCTAACCAGGAAATGCCGAAAGAAGAAGAAGCTAGTGAATGGGATAAAATGAAAGTGGAGTTTAAAAAATAAGAGTAGAAATAGAAGAAAAAGAGATATGGTTAAGAGGTAACAAGAATTATGTAAAGGTGCTGACAATGGTTTTAAGTATTGCAGAATAAGGGGTGTGGGACAGAACAATAAGGGATGCAATTGCAGAGCACCAAAGATAAAATAAGATAGTGTCTGGGTAATATGCATGAGTTTACAGTGACTGCTGTTAAGCAATCTGTTTTTGATTATAATAGAGCATAAAAACTCTTGGCACAACGGGTTAGGCAACAAAGTAGAAAGGGTTGTTGCTAAACTTAAGGAGCCTGTAACAAGAAAAATAGCCAAAGATCCTGCAGATGTATTAGAGATATTTTGGGAATTTTATAAACATTTGTATAAAGCAGAGGAATGTAGAAATCAATAAAAGCACAATTGGAAATATTCGTGGAAGACTTAAGCATGCCAAGGTTAGAGGTAGATTAAGCTCAACAATTAACAGTTAAGAGGATATGAGATAAAAATTGTGACATGCAATCAATCTGAAGGAAAGTCTTCAGGAATAGATTATAGGTTCATAGGTTCATAGGTTCATACTAGGCTATCTGCCCGAGGGCATTTACAAGCCTAGCCCATCATTTTGTGGCTTACGCCACCCCTTTAGTATGGGGAACTATACCCATTATTTTGCTGTGCCTCTGTCGAGCAGTGACACTGAGGTAATCCCTGGGGTATATCTGCGATCTCCCATCCATTGGTCAAGATTTCTCTTGAACAAGGCCAGCGAGGTGCTCTGCCTCACATGTACCGGGATTTTGTTCCACAGCATAGGGAGTCTTTGGGTGATGAATCTATCCCTCCAGCACGTCCTATTAATAGCCGTGTCGAGGTTTAAGTCTCCGCCCTTGTGGCTCTGATGGATCTAGATTTTTGAGGTGAAGCATATTCATCAAATCTGGGTTTGACATGGCCTTGTATGTTAGGCAAAGGTCACCTCTGAGCAAGCGGTGGCGACTGAATAGAGCTGGAGTTCTTTCAGTCGGGCAGCATAGGACAGATTTTTGAGACCCTTTATCCTTTTGGTGAGGAACTTTGTGGCCTCTCCAGCTGCTGCAAGTGTCGGGTCAGATACATTCGAATGGGGCATTGTACTCAATCATTGGTCTGATGAGTGATGAGTAAAGGGAGACTATGACCTCCCTTGATCTAGATGAGAATCCATTCATGATAAGGTGGGCAATGTAGAAGGTCTTCCTAACTACTTTAGCTACATGGGTGTCGAATGACAGACTACTATCAACCTGGGTCCCCAGGTCCCTGATAACTTCTTCTGTGCTCAGTGGATTGCCACCTATTTGGTAGCTAGGGGTAACCTTGTTTTTCCCGAAGGGTATGACTATGCATTTTTGGCATTTAACTTTAGGCCGTGGCTCTGGCACCAGTTATCCGTTTCTGTGAGACCCTTCTGAAGGATATCTGTGTCAGATGTGTTTTCTACTATGGCGCCCAGTTTGCAGTCATCTGCAAACTTTGTCAGCCATAACCCTCCTGTGTTTGCTTGTACTTCGGAAAAGTAGATGCCAAACAAGAGTGGGCCCAGGACTGAGCCCTGTGGGACACCACTTGTGACAGGCTTTGAGTCTGACATGGCGCCAGCAACTCTGACCCTGTGGGTTCTGTCACTCAGCCAGTTTGCAACCCATCTTGTGATGTATGGGTTAACATTTAAGCTGAAGAGTTTTTCAATGATACCTGAGTGGGGTATTGTATCTAAGGCCTTAGCCAGATCGAGGTAGGCTGTATGGACTGCCTTTCCCTCATCAATGGCTTTGGTGACTGTTTCGAAAAAGTCAACCAAGTTTAAAAGGCATGATCTGCCTTTGACAAAGCCAAACTGGGTTGGATCCAAAGTCTGCAAATTCCCTATGTCTTTATTTATGAGGTCCATTATGATCCTCTCCATGGCTTTGCAGATAAGGCTTGTCAAGCTAATGGGCCGGTAATTTCCAGGGTCGGTGGAGGCACCGCCTTTGTGGAGTGGGACCACAGTTGCAGTGCGCCACTCCCTGGGTACGTATCCAGAAGTAAGACTTTGATTAAACAGCTGTCCTAGCTGTGGGTTTAATTCCTCATTGAGTTCGTGGAGCACACAGCCGGGGACACCATCAGGTCCCATGGATGCTGTGTTTTTTGCTTTGGAGAGAGCAGTTCTCACTTGGGCGCTGGAGATGTTTGGGGGGCTGCAATCGTTTGGTATAGATATCTCTCCTTTTGGGGAGGGGAGAAGTTTGCACTGAACCTGTCAGCCAGTATGTTGGCAATGTCTGTAGGATCAGTAATCTTCACATCATTTTGAACTAGTTCTGAGCATATCTGGGAGTTTCCTCCCAGGATTCTAACTATAGCTAAAGAAGGCCTTATGATTGTCTTTTGAGTCTTTAGCTATTTTTCTCTCGAAATTTGCTTTGGATGATTTTATGAGAGCTCTTAGTTTTTACTTATAGTGATCAAGGGTGTCTTACCTTTTAAGGATTTTGCTCTATCTTGTAGTAGCTTCCTCCTTTTGTTGTAGAGTTTGTTTATGGCTGGGGTCCACCAGACTGGACGCTTGCCTTTGGTACAAAGAGTCTTTGTTTTGCTTGGGATTGCCTTATCCATGCAGTCCTGCAGGTGCTGGTAGAAGGCATTTGTAAGTGATTCAGCGGCTTGAGTACTGTTTTCCGCCGGCTCGGGGCTTTAAAGGAGACCACACTAGTCTTTAGAAGTGTGAAGTCGGCTTTGAGAAGTTCTTTACTGTGGTCTTTTTATTTCAGGTGGGGGTGGGATGAGGACCTCCAGCGAGATTAGTTTGTGATCTGATCTCACCAGTGAGGGGTATACTTCCGGTGTTGAACATTGTGCTCCCATGTTCGTGATGATGAGATCAAGTATGTTATCTCCTCTTGTGGGGATGGTGACTAGTTGTTCCATGGCATTTGAGTTTATGAATTCCAGGAACTTTTGGGCTAGGGTGTTTGGGCTTGAGTAGTGTTCCCAGTCTATATTAGGGTAATTGAAGTCACCTAGTATGATGGTGTTTGGTAATACATTTATCCCCTCTAGTGTTTTCAGGAAGGCCATGTGAGGTTCCTGAGTTTGTGAGGGTGGCCTGTAACATGCTACAATTTGCAGAGCAGTCTTGCCTATGGTTAATTGCACCTGGATGGTCTCCAATGCATCGATGCGTTGCCACCAGTCTTGAGGTGTGGGTGTCCTTGATGAATATGGTTACCCCTCCTTTCTTGGTATTGTCCGGATTTTGGGGCCGGAATGCATGATATGAGGTAAAACCTGATAGCGCTGGGGTGCTCTCAGGAGCCTTGAACCAGGTTTCTGTCACAGCACAGACATCGATGTTCTCCATACTGAGAAGGGCCTCGAGTGCGTGCATTTTGAGATTTAGACTTCTGGCATTGAGCAGCATTACCCTTAGTTTTTTCCTTTTTGTGTTCTAGGGTGGTAGGTTTAGAATTTGAGCCTTGCCTAAAAAGGCACTATGGGGTGGCAAGAGCCTTTGCCAATATCCGGAATCCCAGGGTGACAGGTGCAAGCCGTCCCTTGCGAAGCAGCGTGGCTTGTCCAGCATGTCATCCCAGGCAGACAGACACTGGATCCCCTTTGAATGACACCAGTGTTTAAGCCAATTGTTAAAGCTGATCATCTTATCTCTGTATTGTGGCATCATTCTTGGTGAAGGTAGGATACTGCTCAAGGTCAGGGTCATACCTGCCTGGGCTACATAATCAGAGAGCTCCTCAATGTCTCTTTTCATGTAGTCCAAGGAGGTACATCTCAGGTCGTTTACACCAGCGTGGACAATGACTGAGTCATATTTGTACCTGCTGTTGAGAGACCTGAGTGCTTGCGTTATGTGGCGGATTCTAGCGCCCGACAGGCAGCTTACTGTGACCTTCTCCTTACTCAGTCTGGTGAGCGGGACGTCAGTGTGTCTGACTATGGAGTCACCAATGACTAGTGTGTCTGGCATTGTGTTTGGCCTTAAGGGCTGTGACTGTTTGACACTCTGACTGTGATGTCTATGTGTTGCAGGTGTTGTGTTGTGAGGTGGTGGTTGTTTGGGTGTCTGCTTTGGTGGCCTCTGCTGTTTTGGTAGATTTTTGATCAGAGCCTCCGAGTATGTCTTTGTGTGTTTATGTGTATGATTTGAGGTTGTAATGGTACTATGTGAGACTGGGTCTATAGTGTGTGTGGTAACCTTCTCCTCCTGACTGGTCTTGCCAGTCCTATGTTGAGAGAGCTCAGCCTCCAGTTTGGCCGTATAGTTGCATCTCTCGCATGTATTTGTGTTTTGTGGGAGGAGGAGAGGGTTGTCTGTGTACATGAGGCAATTGTAGCATTGCCTCAATATTCCCAGGTTCACCAGCTGAGCAGGAGAGGACACTAGCAACTGATCCCTCGACATGCTAGAAGGATAGACAAAAAAACTTTAAAAAAGATTCCGGGGGACGTGGGTGACCTAGAAATGGGGGGTTGCCTTTTTGGGGTACTATCTATGACAAGAGTGCCGTATCAAGGTAATAAGTACTGTAGGAGCAAGTGCTAGGTTTAACAGATAGAGAATAGTCTACTTGGAGTCAAGTAGAGATGATCTTTTTAGTTATAAGATACGCTGATTAGATCAGTAGTATAGTTCGAGGAAGGTAGTTTTAAGGGAAAATTTGAAGAGTGGACTTTAGGTAGCCCGAATAGTTTAAACCTGCTTAACCGGCGCTGCCCTAGTGTGCAACAGTGGCAGCTCCTCGCTAAATCGCGCTAATTCGCGCTAATTGTGGAAGTTTGGAAGCTAGGAGGGATGAAATTGATAAAGATATGGAAAGTTTTGTTTATATTGTATCTGTAACAGCTAAAAGAATGGCAAAGATGTTGCCAAAATTGATAGATATGGATCAGTGTGGTTTTGTGGAGGGGAGGCAAACATTTGACAACATTAAAAGGGCAACAATGATCCAGAGGGAAGTGGAATGTAAGAAAATACTGCTGCTGTTAGTGAGTTGTGATGCAGAGAAACATTGTATTTTGGGATTTTATGGTTCGGGCAATGGAAGTATTTGTATTCCCTGATACAATAATAAGATTAGTTAGGAGGATATATATGAGAGATTGGAGGCAAAAATTAAAGTGGGAAGGTTCATCTCTGATAAGTGGTGCCTGAACAGTGGAACTAGGCAGTGGTGTCCTCTTTCCTCTTTATTTACATTATGTTTAGAGCCAGTGGTAAAGCAATAAGGGACTCAGAAATTCAAGGATATAATTAGTATCGTAGTCAAGAAAAGTTAGCTTTCTTTGCAGTCAATATTATTTTGTACCTGTTAAAAACAGAAAAGGACATGTCGGCATTGTGGAATATTCCTTGACAATTTAGGGGGTTTTCCTGAGATAAAATTAATGAAAACAAAACAAAGGCTATTGCTGTAAACTATTTACCCACATATGAATTGGTTCAACAGTACCCATATTCATGGGAACACAGTAAAATGAAGCATTTAGGAGTATGGGTTAAAAAGTATTCTGTTAGGGCTTGTAGGGATGTGTAGGAAGAGACTAAACAAGAGATAATACAAAAAGTGAGAAACTGGAAGCTCTTGTTTATGGCTTTAGAAAATGTTTAGTCCCTTTAGTTTTGTATGCAGGTCTGGCATATTTTAATCAACCAGAGGAGAAGTTGCAGACAATAATTATTAAAGAGATGAAGGATTTTATTTTGAGTGGGGAAGAGTGAAAGGGTCAAATAGGATAAGCTGATCCTTCTGATAGAATAGGATTGACTAGGATTACTTGATTTGAAGGAATATTTGAGAGATACACAGTTAAGGGTTGTATACATAACGCAAGCAGAAATTTATAATTCAAAGTGGGATGGGATGATGCTGAAGCAGGGAAATTCAAGAAATAAAGAGAGAGTTGGATGTTGGATACAGATCCTTAAAAAGATTAACAACATGCAGAATATTATATTCATAAAGTGGCAGAAAATATTCTAAGTACTAAGCCAACACGAGAATGGAGAAAAGAGATTCTGCTGATAGGGATGACTGCAATTAGGGGTACAGGGAATATGCAAGAGGTGGTTGGAATGTACTGGAGAAAACTGACAAAGATACTGGGAGCAAATAACTAGAGAGGGAAGTGTAATAATGGAATGGGAAGAAGTCAAGAAGACATTTGGACTGCACTCTGCAGAATGCGCTACCTATCAATGGTTGGTATCATAGTATAGTTAGGAAAAAGAAATAAGAGAATCCTAATGAAAGCCCTGCTCTGGTATAGTTTTTAGTTGAATTTAGAAAAGAAGCTGCTGTTAAAATAGGGATAATTATTAGGGCATATAAAATATTGCACAGTAACTTTAGGAGTCAATCAGAGGAGGTTAGAAAAGAATGGAAAGGGAGATTGTATAAGCAATTCACAAGGAAATAATGGGAGGACATATGTATGGCTCACAAATTTGCAACAAAGTCTAGAATATTTAGAATTTTTGCTTGGAAGTGTTTGCATACATACTTTTATACCCCAAACTGACTCCAAGGAATTGTTCCTTAGGTAGATAGCAAATGTTGGAAATGTGATGGGGATGAAGGAGTTAATTAAGAGCATATGTTTTGTGTGTTATGAGTTGGCAGACTTTAAATATTTCCTACAGAGTACTCTGTCAAAAATATTGAGTGAGCAAATGGGTGTAACTAATGAAATTGTTTTGAGCTGGGATACAGGATCTGAATTGCCTAGACATAGTAATTGTGTGTTAAGTTTAGTTCTAGTGGCTACCAAAAAAGTTACAAGAAAATGGAAGTCAAAATCTAAACCACTGTATCTGAAGTAGTGAGTAGTATAAGGGAGATAAAGGAAGTGGGATCTTTAGAAAAGCGTAGGTGTAAATTACTTAGAAAAAATTGATGTGGGAAGAATACATGCAGTATAATGTAGGGGAGGGAAGGCAGGAGTTGAGCAATTTATGTAATGTTGGATTAATGATTGTATAAAAATGTGATGTATAATGTTTGTAAATTTGAACATGTTGATATGGTTTACTTCCTTTTGTATAAATGTGTTTGTCTATGTTTTAAGTGATAATTCAACAAAGGTCTTAAAAATATTTGCAGGTAGAAGGCCCTATAAAATCAGTGCCCATAAATTTCGTAGGAAGGGTTTTTTTCTCCAGTCTCGTCCTCGTTCCAGGAAAAGAGGGGCAGTGGAGACGCATACTGGATCTCTGTCTGCTAAACCCCTTTTAAAAGTGCCACCCTTTAAAATACTCTCACTGCATATACTGCTGCCTTTCATACTTCCTCAGGCATACCTAATACCCCTTGCTCTAAAGAATGCCTACCTACCTCCATTTACCGATTCACCCCTCTTGCAGCAGGTTCCTCAGGTTCTGTACTGGCTCATCTTGCTTTCACTTTACTGCTTTGCTTTTTGGGCTTTCCACAGCTCAAAAGATTTCACAGTGTGTCTAGCACCAGTGATAGCATTCTGCCAAACTTAGGGAATTCTGATTTGTCCCTGCTTACAATCGACTGATCCAGGCTACTTCACCTGCGATCATGCTCCATCATATCCAGTTCACCCTCAACCTCCTCCTGCAGTCGGGGTTCATTGTCAACTGCTAAAATACCTCCCTCCAGTTCTCCAAAGGCTTAATGTGTCTGGGCTGCAAACTAGACACCAGAAAGCTGCCTCAGGAAAAAGTGCAGAATCTTACAGCTTATTTTCACAGACCTCCCTCCCTTGACCAGTGCTTGGACAAGGAAATTGTAAGAGCTCTGGATTCATGACAGTCACTATTCCGGTGTTTCCTCTAGCGAGACTGCATATGAGGAAAATTCAGTGGTATCGGAAAACAGTCCAGTCCCAGCACACTCATCCTCTAGACGTTATGATCCTCTCATTCCTTGCCTCAGGAAGGAGTTCTCTTGGTGTGTGAATTAAGTGAAACCCAACCCAGGACTCCCTTCTTCCTACCATTTCCTTTTCAAGAGTTGCACACAAATGCCTCTGATGAAACTTTTGGGGCTTGGATAGGCACCCACATTGTCCAGGCAAATGACAACCAAAATTCCAAACGAAACACATCAACCTGAAAGAGATGAGGACTCTCGCCTAAGTTATTCAGGTTATTTCACATATTTGGAAGCCAGGTTCTTTTCGAGTATTCAAAGACAACATGACACTCATGTGGTACATAAGCAAAAAGGCACCAGATCATACCAACTATGCAGACTACCTGGGAACTTTTCATTCAAAAAGCATGTCACTGCTGGCATATACATTTCATCGCATGACAAATTGTTGCAGACACTTTAAGCAGGGTCCTGGAGTACCATTATGAATCGACTTTGAACAGACATGTCAACTTGGATATCTTGCACCATTGGGGGATACCTCAGATAGATCTGTTTGTATCAGAGAGCAATAAACAATTTCCTCCATTTTGTTCCAGGGAACCTTGCCCCTCTGCCTGGAAGCCACATGTTTTCTGTTTCCAGTGGACAGAGAGGTTCCTCTGTGCCTTCTCCTACTACTTCTCCTACCAAGGGTTCTGCTAAAGATTCAAACTGGTCATTCTCTTTTGGCCAAGGCAGCATCATTAGTTCCCTCTTCTATTACATCTGGCCAAGGGCAGTTACTGCAAACTGCCACACAAGGTGGGCCTTATCACTAAGCAGAAAGGATCAGTACTGCATCCCATCCTGTTATCCTTAAACCTAAGCTTGTGGATGATAGGGGTTTGATTCCTTTTAGGCATCAGTTTTCAGAGGATGTAATTAAGGTTCAGCAAGAAGCAAGAAGACCCACCACTCAAAAATCCTACATAGCCAAATGAAAGAGTCTTTCTCTTTGGTGCCAGAGGAATAATGAGGACCCCAACAAATCAGAGGTACTTTTCATCCAAGAATCCATATGTGAACTCATGGATGCACGTCTGGCCAACTTCTCTATTAAAGCCCATTTCTTTCCCATCTCAGCCTGTCTATCTCTTAGCCCTCCTGTTATGTCGAGTACTGTGGTCAAGCAATTCCTTAAAGAGGTTCTGCATCTTAGACCATCTAGGAAGCCATTTCACCCTCTTTGGGACCTCAGTTTTTTTGCTGGAAAAGCTTACTGTGCCTTCCTTTGAGCCAGCAGCCCCAGCTAATCTCAAATTCTGCAACTAAAAGAATATTATATTTCTGGCTCTTACTTCAGATGGGAAAGTCTTGGAGCTATAGGCACTCATGGCCATACTCCTTTTCTTATTGTTCACGACGACAGGGTGACCCTAAGGGTTAATCCCTCCTTCATACAAAAGTGGTGAACAAGTTGTCTCTTAACCAGGCCATCAGTCTTCCTGCTTTCTTCCTTAACCCACAAAACTGGGGGGGATGACTCCTACACTCTTGAGATGTTCACTGACAGCTAAGCTTCTATTTGGACAAGACCAAATTCATTCATAAGTCTAATCAACTGTTTATCTCATTCATGAATTCAAAACTGGGCCAACCAGTATCCAAGCAAACCATTACAAGCTGAATATCTTAAGTCCATCTCCTTTTGCTATTCACTACATGGCAAATCCTTGCCCTCAAGCTCACTCTACCGGGACAGTGGCATCTTCAGGGGCCTTCTACGAAGGAGTGGATGCCAGGGCAATATCAGAAGCTGCTACCTGGTCTTCTGTAAATATCTTCAATAAACACTACAAGATTGATGTCTTTTTATGGTCGAGGGTGGCCTTTACTAGGTCAGTCCTCTCTGGGCTCTTGGACAGTTCCTCTCTTTACCAGCCCACCCCCACCATATGCTCCTTCCAGCTGTGAAAATCACCCACTCATTTAGAGTACTGCAAAAGTGATTTCATTCAAGATATAGTACAGCAATGTAAGAACTTGCCATAACAATAGATGTACTACTGATCACTGTTGCAGTAATCATACCGGCCCTTCTTCTCCTCTTACTTGGTTAACATCTTATCTCTGTATATCTTTTTCTTCCTTTTTTCTACCATGTGGCAAAACTCTTGGACTGAGAGGGTTCCTTACCTCTTTATGCTTGGCCTCTCTTAGCTGACCATTCTCTCTCTTGGGTCTTCAGGCTACTGGCTTGAAGATACTGTGAGGATTTATGCTCATACATCCACCTATATACCCCTACTCTTATAAGCCAAGGTTACATGTCGGATATGCAACCTAGGGAAGGTTAAGCGTTGATACCCCGGCAGGACGTCAGCAATGATAACCCACTTGTTTGGAATACTGCAGCAGTGATCAGTAGGATATCTACTGATCTGATGTCAGTTTTTATTTTATCCTCACATATGGGTTCAGATTCGATCCCTCGGATCTGATTCAGCCTTTGCAATAGCTTGTGGCAACCAAAATGTTCTCGAGCACCCTACCCTACCCTATCCATAATGGCTGTCTCCTGATAACTTTAGATCTCATGTACCGCTTCACGAAGACGTGGCCCTTCTATTAGCTCTCGGGCTGTTAAGTAAATTTTTAGCTATTTTTAGCTTTTTTTACCAAATTTTTCTTAGACTAAGCTTTAAGTTAAAATCTAACTATATAAGTTTCTCCTTTATCTTTTTGTCTTGTACTGAGGTACTTCTTGACTATTATCATTAGTAGTTCTTCCTACCTACCCCTATTTTTGTGATTGCTTCAACTTTTCCCTATACTGAGGACTGCAGTACATCTTCACTAGTATTGCTAGTAGTCCTTTTCCCCTAGATATATCTTTATTGTGACTTTCATAATAAAAAAAAAAAAAAAAACTCTTCTTTTTCTTCCTTGTAGTCTGTTATTTCAATATGGCAGAAAAAAACAGAGCAGCCAGCTGGCTTCAAAAATTGTACTAAATGCAGTTACAAGATTCTGTTAAATGACTCCCTTAATTTGTGTGTCTATTGTGTGTCTATTGTCCGGGTCCACTTCACTTACAGGAGGAGTGTGACATTTGCAAAGCGTTCAACCACCGGACCCTCATTGAGTGCCAAAATAAGCTCATTCATAAGGGTATGTTGCCTTCCTCCTTTGCGGAGGACATTTCTGGCTCAGACTTAAAACAAAAAAAAAAGAGAGACACTTCCAAATGTGAACAGTGAAGCTCAGCTTCCTCCTCTAGACGTTTGGACAAGGCAAGAAAAGACCTTCTGCTCTAAAGTTGCCGTTGATGCATTCTCCAAAGGTGGCTAAGCTGTAGGATTTTAAGACTGCCTCGGATCCGAAAACTTCAAGGACTCCCCCATTGGATCCAGCAGCTTCTGATCCAAGCCTTTCTGCTGTGAAGGATAGGTTGGATCGGTTGCTGTTGGATACTATGAAGAGTCCTTTCAAGTTCAGTCTTTACATAGGACTCGGTACTCTCCTTCCGTTGACCCAGTACCATCCAGAGTACCTTCTCCCTTACTGGAGAGACCATAGTCACTATCAGTGTTGTCAACTCGCTTGACTGTAAGCCTCATGGAAGATGAAGTGCAGAGGATTGTCAATAAGATCCTTTAGGCACAAGGCTTTACAAGGTCCCCCTCAACTCCTGCCCCTAAGGTTCAGGAGTTTCAAATGTCATCTTCCCCTCTTTGGAGTCCTCCTCTGACTTCCATGGAAGTTTTATAGCCTTCAGATCTGGTCTGTCTGCTTCGGAGCTAAGGACCATTCTTTCCTTGAAAGGCAGGAAAAGTAGTCCCAAGACAAGGGCACAAGCAAATAAATAAAATCCACGGCCACTGCACAACAAAAGCTGAAAAGTCCAGCACTGTCCAAGATGGAATAATTCAAAGGCAGGACAACGAAGTAATCCACAGCAACGAAGATTTATTACAGACTTAGCGCTTTCACCTTACAAGGCATCATCAGAGTCAAATAGCTGTTACAATAACCCTCATTTAAATACTGATTCTTTCCTTGGCTCAGACCCCTGCTGTGAGTTCCTTGGGTCAGGTGGAGCCAGGGGGATCTCATGGTTGTGGCGGCCTGTTGACTCCAAAGTTTTTGGAGGTGTTGGGCCTTGGAACCTTGGTTTGGATCAGTCCGGCCCTGGCTTCTGCCTCAGGAGTGCTCTCCTCTGGATTTGAGGATGCCTGCATTGGTAGGCAAGACCTCTTGGGTAAGGGATCCTTCACTTCTTGGGGTCAGTCTGCTTTTGAGGCTTTGGAGATGGCTATGTTTGCCTCTGCAGTGCAGACAGTATCTACCCCATATGATCCGCAGCCTTCTGCTTTGCGGATCCTGCACCTAGTGTCTCGACCAGACCTCCCACAGGGACAGCGGGTCCAGAAGCTCCAGGCTACCTAAGAGGGCTCCTTCTCTTCTGATACCTCCCCGGAACTCCCCATCGAGGGCAGCTCCTTGGAAGAGGAGGTGTAAGAGGAAGAACCTAGACTCCATAGAGGAGTCCATCAACAAGGACAATGACCTTGAGGAAGGTGAGAGATCCCCATGGCTATCTCCAGATGAAGTTTCCTTTGGGGCATCCTAGAGATCTTGAATAAGAGAGATAGCTGTAAGCCCAGCAATCCCTCATCGGAGGAGACAGTGTACCTGGTGGCTTGATCCAAGTCATCTACCTTGTGGGTGACCCTGCCAGCCGATGAGCTCATCAAATTGATCTCTCAGTAGGTGTGTCAGGCTCCATTGACCCTCCCCTCCTCCAGAGACCAAATAAGATAATAACAGCACCAGAAGATAAAAAAGTTTAGTCAAAAGGTGTTCCAGTAGATGCCTTGGTCATGGCAGCACCCACAAAAAAAGAAAGTTCTACTCTTCATCCTCCTAATTAGGATTCCAGGAAGGTGGATATATGTGGGAATCATGTTTTCTCTTCAGCAACCTTTGCTTGAGGTCCCTGAATTATCTTTCCCATTTTACCAGATTGCAGAGGGATCTAATCAAGGAACTGTCAGATACTCTCTTAGGATCTGTGTCGGAACAGGTACAGGATTCGGTTACCTCCCAGTTGGCCACCCTGCATGCTTTTGCAAACTCCTCCATGAAGCTCATTTTGCATGCAATCGAAGGCACAAGTAGAGCTATGAGTTCAGGTACCCTTTGAGGAGGCAAGCCTAGATGCACTTGTGTGACTTTGCTGAGCCCTTTAAGTCTTTGTTAGTCAATGCTTTGTTTGACAGCACTTCCCTATTTGACCCAAAAGTCAGAGATATGCTGTCCAGGTGTGAGAAAGACAGGAAGACACTTTCTGCCATGGGCATTCTTTTGTCCACTCCACAGAGACCATATTCAAAAAGTCAGAGGAACAGTGGAAAGATGTGGTTTAGAAAATCACAAGGGTCTTTTCCTCAAGCACGTGGTGAAAGTTCCCCCAGGAGTAGAGGGGGGAACAATGATGAAAGATGCCGCGTCTGTGGCAGTGGGGTTCAACATCATCAAGGGTCCAGAGATATGTTCTTTGGGAAACCCTTCCAGCGCTCCTGAATGGAAGTCCGATTACTCTTCTCTGGAGTAAATCGGGGGTTGACTATCCCTGCACCTGAGAGCCTGGCTGAATAAAACAAATGACAAATGGGTGCAGAGGATAATATCCAGAGGATACTATATTCCTTTTTCCGTCCACTGCCCCAAAGCAAAAAACTCCTGGATGTTCCATTCAGTCAAATGGAGCAAGCAGCCATCCAGACACAAAAGCTGATAGACAAAAGAGTCATCCAAGAAGTCCCACGAGACCAGAGAGGATCCGGTACTTACTCAAGGTTCTTTTTGGTACCAGAAATGACAGGGGACTGGAAACCAATTTTGGATCTCAGCAGATTGAACAAATCAGTTCAGCGGAGCAAGTTCCGGACGGTCACGGTTCAGTCCATTATTCCATTCTTGGAAGAGGACAATTGGGTGTGCTCTATCGACCTTCAGGATGTGTACTACCATATAACATAGACAGATGATCCAGAAGTCATTTATGCTTACATATGGGAGCTAGACACTACCAATTTAGAGTATTGCCGTTTGGCCTCAATACAGCCCCTAGAGTGTTCACCAAATGTATGGCAGTAGAAGCAGCTCACTTGAGTCAGCAAGGATTCCAGGTGTTTCCATATTTAGATGACTGGCTCATAACCACCCTGACCAGGTATCTACTTCTAGAAGCAAAAGACATGGTTATTCGAACGTGTTCTTTGTTAGATATTACAGTAAATTATGAAAAGTCTCACCTAGATCCCTCTCAAGAATTGGACTTCATAGGAGCAAACATAAACACAATCGAGATGGTAGCATGCCTCCCATCATCAAGAGTGATGACCATAAAAGATCAAGTCAGAAAGTTGCTAAACAATTCAAGGGTATCTGTTCGAACAGTACTTCAGGCCTGAGGTTCTATGGCAACAACAATAATACTAGTTCCACTAGGGAGGTTCCACATAGGAGTCTTACAGCAGCTTCTCACAGTACAGTAGTCTGTCCTTCACCAACCCATGTCAGCCCCAGGAAGAAATGTGAACACTTACAAGAAGGATCTTTCATGGTGGATTCAATCAGATCAACTTATACAAGGTTACCCATTTGTTCCCCTTCTCCTCAAGGCCACATTTACCGTGGATGCTTCCCAGATAGGGTGGGGGAAGCACTATCTGGGAAAAACAGTCCAAGGCACATAGTCTACACAAGATGACAAGTCACGCATAAATATCCTGGAGATGAGAACAGTGCTACTAGCATTGAAGCCTTTCAGAATGCTCTCTCTCTGGGGACAATTGCGATTCCATCGGACAACGTGTCGGTAGTCTGGTACATCCACAAGCAAAGGTTAACCGGATCATACCTGTTATGTCAAGAGGTGCTCAGACTGTGGCAGTGGGTGATCTTGTCCAGACTCTTTCTGGTAGCAAAGTACATTCTGGGAAAGTCAAACGCGATAGCAGACAAGTTGAGCAGATCCATTGTTATGCCTCACGAGTGGTCCGTTAGTCAGAAAGTGGAAGAAGATATATTCTGCAGGTGGGGCCAGCCTTGCTGCGACCTTTTTGCATCCCCTCTAAACAACAAATGCAGCAGCTGTTTTGCCCAGAACCCCCCAAGAGGGTAGTCCCTGAGGGATTCTCTCACTCACGATTGGCCTCACAGTCTATTATATGCCTTTCCATCAACTCCATTAATCCCCAAATTTCCTTCAGAAAGCAAATAGGTTGAAGAGAGAAGTAATCCTCATTGCCACGTATTGGTCTCATCACGTCTGGTTTTCCTTTATTTGGCCTCACCTACAGAAGAAACCATGGATACTGGATCCAAATCCAGATCTTCTGTCACACTTGACAGGATTGTCCAAGCCGAACATTCAAAGTCTCGTTGACAGCTTGGTATCTCCAGTTCTGTTAATAGCCAGACAACCTGTTCTCTCTTTGCCGGTTCGTCATATTCTATTATCTTCACATAAGCAGTCTAACTGAAAGTTGTATAACAGTAAATGGAGGAGATTCGTACATTGGTCTCAACAAAAACATGTAGACCCTTTTTTAGCTCCTATCCACACTATTTTATAGAGTTTTTAGCATGGCTGTTTAACGAGGGGGCAGCATATTCTACAATAAAAGTGCAGCTAGCTGTAATTTCTAACTTTCACTTTGGATTTGATGGTTCCTCCCTTGCTTCACATAAGCTGTGCAAAGCATTCTTGAGAGGAGTTCTCTTACTCAAGCCCCCTTATAAAGATACTTCACCACCTTGGGACTTGTATTTGGTATTACAGAAAATTATTCAGGCTCCATTAGAACCAGCAGCTACCTGTCAACTTAAATTTCTCCCATGAGAAAATATATTCTTGAGTAGCCATCATGTCTGCAAGAAAAATATGTGAGATTCAAGCCTTATCATCCCAACTGCCATACTTATTCTTTCACAAATATGTACTAATCCCTCATTCTTACTGAAGATAGTTTCAGAGAATACTATCAACCAGTCCATTAATCTACTAGTTTTCTTCCCAAACTTCAACATTAAAAGTGAATATTTGTTGCATTTGTTAGCTGTTCAATGACAACTGTGTTTTTACCTTCATGGAACAAAGGACATGAGAAAACAAAGTCAGTTTATTTGTTTCCTTATCAGAAAATATATTGGGTCTTTTAGTGACTAAGCTAACTTTAGCTAAATGGATGATGGACTGCATATCTTTTATTTACAAGAGAGAAGGTTGAGAGCTGTCGAAAACTGTTCGAGCTCATTTCGCTAGAGCCATAGCCACCTCTTCAGTTTTTCAGTCCAGAGCGTCTATAGATGAGATTTACGCAGCAGCAACCTGGGCTACCCCTCATACATTCATTACTCATTACAAGTTGGATTTGATCTCTAGGAGTACAGCCTCCTCAGTTTCAATGGTTTTGAAGAATATTCTTCCACAAGGCACCCAGGAAAAGGGTGGATAAAATGAAAATTGACAACATCAGATAAAATAGTCATATACTTACCATAATGTTCCATCTGTGTTGTCCATTTTCATTTTTTCCTCAACAACCCACCCACCATCCTCCTGTCCCTTTCTCGGTTTCTAGATGAGCAAGTTGACCTAAATTGATAATTGGGTATTGTGAAAGCTATGTATGGTCTTACCCTTATCTAAGGTGTTTCTCTATTCTATTAGTTTTCTGTTATTTTTCTGCTGTCAGCAAACAAGATCTGAGGTGATCAGGAGAGAGGCATTATGGGTAGGGTGCGCGAGAGCTTTTTGGTTGCCACAAGCTATTGCAATGGCCAAGTCAGATCCAAGGGATAAGATCGGAACAGATATGTGAGGAAAAAAGTGAAAATGAACAACACAGATTGAACATTATGAGTACATAACGTTTTTTTTTTTTTTAATGGAAAGTTCTTACACAACTTTATTTTATCTCTAAGTAGCTTGTTAGAAATAAAACATAATGACAGTTCCTAAAGCTTTTGTGAATAACACAGGTTTTCCAAATCTGTTTTTTTTTTAATAAGCAGTTATATAGCTTACCAAGTTGTTTCACCCAGGTTACTCAAAGGCTAAAAGTTAGATCTGTTATGACATTATTGTTTATTTTGTAATCATAATTTCACACAACTCTCTCACTCTATGCGCCTGACATAGCAGTTCTGACAGAAACCTGGCTAAAGCCCAACATAAGGGATAGTGAAATAATATCCCAAGGCTGCAACATCCACAGAATGGGTAGACTAAACAAATGGGGTGGAGGCATACCTATCACCTATAAAAATGCACTCAACCTTCAACTCCTCTAACCTAAGCCTCCAAAATTCAATAACACAGAACTGCTATGTACCAAACTTGTAATAAACTCCAAAAAATCTATAATTGTAATAGCTATCTAAATCCCACCTGGAAACAACCCTGCCATAATTGAGGAATTTCTCCACTGGGCATCTCTAACATTCTCCCAAGAAACTATAGTTATGGGTGACTTTTACACAGACTGGATTACTTGTTCTGCTGATAACCCATCAAATTTCATGCATCTGTATGGATTCTCCCAGCTTATACAATCACCAACTAGAGTAGACAAAACAACGAATAGACATTCAGTACTAGACTGGCTATTAACCAATAAACCATCACAGACCTTCCACTCAGGTTGCCTCCCAAATAGTATCAGCAACCACCTACCAGGTTAGACAATGCCAACACATCACCAGAAACACTACATTCAGACACTCAACAAAAAACACTTCTTACCCCAAACATTCTTAGCTACACTACAACAATGCAACTGGTTCCCACTGTTATCACTCCCACTGGATACTGCTGCATCATACTTCAATAACACATTTCTAGACATCCTAAGTAGCTTGGCACCTCCTAAATCTATTAGAATCAAGGCAAACTGTGCTCCCTGGCTAACAAAAGAAGCTAAACTATTACTCAAAACCAGAGACAAAGCCTGGGCTCAATACCAGTCCAACAAAACCCAAACCTCCCTAGATTCATATCATCTAAGAAACAAAGCCAAGAAACAGGTTAAAAATTATAAAAAGTACTAAAGCATTACAACCTAACAAAAATACCAAAACAATTCCCAAAAATTCTGGACTTCTGTAAATCAACTGTTAAAACCAGGTCAACCCAAAACCCCAACATCTGACCATACAAATTTTTCACACAGTATAGCCACACAGTTTAACACCTACTTTACAAACTCTATACTAACCCTAATCCAAACCAACAACAATACTCCTCTAACCATTCCCACAGATCTTGACAATGCTTCCCACACCTTTTCCCTCAAAACAGCAAAAATCAGCACTGTAAGAAAAATGTTAATAAACTTAGGCCTACTCTTCTCACTGCTGACAGTCTCCCTTCTGAATATCGGAAGCTAGCTGCTGACACAGTCTCTTACCCAAACTCTATCTTAATTAGTCTGTCCGTAACAGAACAGTACATTCCCAAGATTTGTAAAATTTCCTACATCACCCCATTACATAATGGCAGCACCTCTACAGACTTCTCCAATTACAGGCCTGTTACCATCTTATCTCCACTACCACAAATTCTAGAGAAATGTATCCATTCCCAAATCATGCCTTACTTAATTTCCAGTAACTATCTAACTAATTCACAACATGGCTTTAGACCCAACCACAGTACCACTACAGCTCTCATAAGCTTCACAAACTCTATTAACCATTTCAGAAATAATGGCATTCTAGTCTGCTACATTTTTCTTGACATGTTCAAAGTATTTAATACTGTCTCCCATCAGAAACTCCTCAATTAACTTTCATCCCTTAAACTAAACCACTCTGCCCTTACATGGTACCACAATTACTTATCTGACCATCAGTAGGCTGTAAAATGGCAATACAAACTCTCTTCTCTACTTCCTGCCCCATTAAGCATCCCAGAAGGATCCATTCTAGGTCCTCTTCTATTTTCTAGCTTTACCAACAAGCTTCACACTGCCACCCACCAAGATACTACCATATAATAAGCTCATATGTGCAGTCCCCTCTCTTTCTAAACTCCAAGAAATCACCCAAAAATCCTTTACAGAGGTAGAATCTTGGTAGTTCTCAATCCCATTAAAACTAAATGTATGATTTTCTCGCACAACACACCATCAAACCTCCTGTTCCCCTTCATGATACATTCTTCTAATAACACAAAAATAGAACCTGTTTCTCATACTAAGCTTCTTGGTGTTACAATTGATAACAAGATGAGATTTGATAAATACATTACTACAACTATAAAAATGTTTACATTACATTAAGCTGTCTCTACAGAGTCAAACCCTTGCTCACTGACTCCACAAGACAATCTATTGCCAGGACATACCTAATGTCTAATCTTCTTTATGCCTCACCCATTCTCACTAACTTGTACAAAGCAGACCTGGCAAAAGAAGTTGCCTGCTACAACATAATTGCCAGATTCACCAACAGCTCTCCTCATAGATCCCACCATTGTACTGCCCTATGCCAACTAAACTTGCTTGAGCTCCCCAATTACCTTACATACACCCAACTCACTATGGCCCACAGTATACTTTACCTCTCAGACAGGTGTCCTGCACTCCTTAACCTACTTCAACCCCAATCTAATAAAAAACTACTAGATCTTCTGACAAATTCCTCTTACAAGTCACAAAAACTAACAACATTTTGGCGATTCTCTTTACTCCAGCCGCATAACCAGAACATGGAACTCAATCCCCCAAAACATACTTACCACACCAAATCACCTACAGTTCAAATAAGTCCTCACATCTCACATATCAAATTCTTGGCTCTGCTCTTCCCTTACACCTGGATGACCCCCCCTCCTGCCATCTTTGTAGGTATTCCTTCACTACACCTCACTTTTGATCTTTACTCACTCAACCGGTTAGTAGTCTCTCTTTCCCATCTAATTCCCCTCCTATACTCTCTCTCTCTCTCTCTAGATCCCTGTCTATTCCTCTGTCCCTCATCCTTTCTTCTCTTTCTTTCTTTCTGAACTTCTCTACTACATCCTATTCAAAGTTTTCTCTTAGTTAGCCATCCCTATCTAAGCAAAGAGTAAAAAAAAAATGAAAACTCCAGCAAAGCTAGAACTTCCAATAAGTGACCTCCCAAACCTCTTGTGTCAGAGACACATGGGATATATGCAAATGATCCTTATGAACATCAGGTGTTTCAGCTAATTGGCAATTCTGAATGGCCATGACTTGTTTCATCGTTTTAATGGACAATTTCAGGCCAATAAAGCCAAAACCCACTAGCTGTGGATATGCATATTTTGGCTTTCTTATGACCTCATCAGCACAGCACAAGCAGAATTTTTGACTAAGCATTAGAAACACAGGGCTGTTATACCCAGCTGATGTCCATTATCATTAGGGTCACTGCAAAAATATCCCAAACAACAAACTACAACAATGAGTGAATAGGTCACTGAAAAAACAATCAGTAAAAACAAAATGAAAACTCCAGCAAAGCTAGAACTTCCAATAAATGACCTCCCAAACTTCTTGTGTCAGAGGCACATGGGATATATGCAAATGATCCTTATGAACATCAGGTGTTTCAGCTAATTGGCAATTCTGAATGCCTATGACTTGTTTCGTCGTACTTGTGCTGTGCTGATGAGGTCATAACAAGGCTGAAACATGCATATCCACAGCTAGTGGGTTTTGGCTTTATTGGCCTGAAATTGTCCATTAAAATGACAAAACAAGTCATGGGCATTCAGAATTGCCAGTTAGCTGAAACACCTGATGTTCATAAGGATCATTTGCAAATATCCCATGTGCCTCTGACACAAGAGGTTTGGGAGGTCACTTATTGGAAGTTCTAGCTTTGCTGGAGTTTTCATTTTGTTTTTACTGATTGGTTTTTCAGTGACCTTGTCACTCATTGTTTTACTATCTAAACAAAGAAGATTATCTACTTCCTACAATGCTTCTCTTGTCTAGTCAACTGTTCTGTTTATTCTTGAGTATTTCTATTTATATCTTGTAATCCTTGTATTTACCACTACTCCACTACTACATGAACTTATATATTGTATAATTTGTTATTTGTACCAATTTTTATTCTGGCTTCCACTGAAAAAGGGCATGTGCCCAGTCGAACTTTCCCAGTCGACAAACATTAAATAAAAATAAATAAATAAAATCGTATAGAGGTGTTAGAAATATTTTGGAAATTTATGAAAATCTGTATAAAGCAGAAAAATGTGGAAATCAATAAAAAGTAAAAGTGGAAATATTTATGAAAGAATTATAAATGCCAAGCTTAGAGGTAGATGAGGCTCAATTACTAACAGGATAGGAGGAGATGAGATAATGTATAACCAGTCCACAGGAAAGTCCCTGAAATAGATGGTATTCCTGGGGAAGTTTGGAAGCTAAGAGGGAAGAAGCTATAAAAGATTTGGTAGGTTTTAACAGTATTTTAAAATGGAGGAGTAGTACCAACATCCTGGAATAAAGCTGTGGTGGTTGTAATTGTTAAAGATGGTGAAGACCTATCAGATCCAGATTCATATAGGTCAATTTTGATTCTAAGCCATGATTATAAAGTGTTTGTCTATAATGGCTAAAAGAATGGCAAAGGTGTTGCCAGAATCAAGAGATATGAATCAGTGGGGTTTTGTGGAGGGGAGGCAAACCTTTGACAAGATTAATAAAACAATGATGATGCAGAGGGAAGCAGAATGTAAGAAAATACACTGTTGTTGTTGGGTCTTGATGCAGAGAAAGCATTCGGCAGAGTAAGCTGGGGTGTTACGAATAGCACAATGAAAGCAGTTGCATTCCCTAACACAGTAATATGATTAATTAGAAGGATATATGAGAGATCAGAGATGAAAGTTAAAGTGGGGAGTTCTTTTCTGATAAGTTATGTTTGAACAGAAGAACCAGGCAGGGGTGTCCTCTTTCTCTGTTATTTGTGTTATATCTAAAACAATTGACAAAGAAAATAAGGGACTCAAAAATTCAAGAATATAATTGGTATAGTAATCAAGAAAAGTTGTTTGTTTGCAGATGATATTATTTTTGTACCTCATAAAACCAGAAAAGGATATTTCAGTGTTGTGGAACTTTGAGTCCGTTTCAAATCTTTTTGCTATTTATTTTTATTTTTTTATTTATTTTACATTTGTTGACTGGGGTAGTCCGACTGGATGCATGTCCATTTTCAGCGGAGGCCCGGGGAGAAAAGCTCCAAGGGTAAGCAGATACAGCATTACATAATACCAGCATTACATATTACAAACAGACTATTTACAGAGATTACATAAGTAAGCAAGTTAAACAAGTTCCACAGGTTAAAGTTAGTCCTGAGCACCAGTCAGGATTAAATTAAATTACACAGTAAACTGGTTAACAGATTTTTACACATTCGAGTTAGCCAGGCTTGATACATTGACATAGCCAGTTAAGTGACAAATGTTGTCTGAGTCTAGTTTTAAATTGACCTAAGGTGGAAAGTAAGGTAATATCAGCTGGAAGAGAGTTCCAGGATCTACTTACAGAGTTTGTAAAGTGACCCTAGTTTTTTATTGATGGTTTTGATAGTTTGGTTAACATGTAGGTCAAATTTGAGATTATTGTCTATGATGACACCTAATAGTGGCGATACAAAATTAATGCAAATAAAACAAAGCCAATAGTTGGAAAATATGTAACAGCACACAAATTGGTTCAGCAATATCCATATTTATGGTGGCATGATAAAATGAAGTACTTAGGAGTATGGCTTAAAATGGATTATGTTACGACAGAAAAGAATATGTGTTAAGAGGCTCAACAAAAGAAAATACAAAAAACTGAGAAGCTGGAATTTCTGTTTTATGGATTTGGATAACCAGATACAAACAGTGAAAATGTTTTTAGAACCTTTAATTTTATACATAGGTCAGACACATTTTGTCAAACAGAGGTGAAGTTGTGGATGGCAAATAATAAAGAGGTGAAGGATTTTATCCTAGAGGGGAAGAGGGCAAGAGTTAAGTGGGCTAAGTTGATCCTTCCAGTAGAGCAAGGTGATTTGGGACTACCTGATTTGAAGATGTATTTCAGAGCTCCTATACATAGCACTGGCAGAAAGCTATAATTCAAAGTAGAAAGGGCTGATGATGATGACGATGATGATGATGATGATGAAACAGGGTGGGGGAGGGTGCTCAAGAAATAAGAATAGACTAAGATTTTGGATACAGATCCTTAAGTAGAATAACAATAGCCATGCAGACTTCTATATTCATAAACAAGCAGAAAGTATTCTAAGAGCTAAGCCAACACACGAATGGAGAGAGGTGAGTCTGCCAATAGGGGTGACTGCAATTAGGGATACAGAGACTAGGCTAGATGGGCTGGAATTTACTGGGGAAAACTTGCAAAGGAACCAAGGTATTGGGAGCAAATAATTAGAGGGGGAAAGGTAATAGAACGGGAAGAGGTGAAGAATACATTTGTACCCACAATTTCTCCAGCCAGCCTGATCGACATGGGCATCCTGAGGCAATGTAGCAATTGTGTCCTGTACACTGACAACCCACTTCTTCTAGTCCACACAAATCAATTATGTGAGAGATGCATCTATATCAAGAACCTAGAATCCACGCTCTCACACTCACCAGTCAGTTCATCTGATAAGTAAGTTGTCAGCATGCACACCTCACCTCCTGCACCTACCAAACCAACAACATATAAACGTACATATGCATAGGTCCTTACCAGTAGCGTACCTAAATATCAGAGACCTCTCAAAAACAAACACAAGCATGATTCACATAATACATCAACTGCAGAACATAGCACACATATCACGCACCAGTGTCTCACCAGTCAAGCCTATAAGGCATCACACAAAAACAAACATCTCAGTCATAGGTGACAAAATTGTGACACACTCATATCCCTCTTATCAGGTTGGATAAGGAAAAAGTCATGGTCAGCTGTCTATCAGGTGCCAGGATCTGCCACATCACACACGCACTCAATTCTGTCAACAGCAGGCAGTGTTATGACTCCATCGTAGTCCATGTTTGTGTGAACGACTTGAGACATACCTCACTGGACTATATGAGAGACATGGCTGAGCTCTCTGATTGTGTCTCAAGCAGGTATGTCCCAAGCCTTAAGTAGTGTTTTACCTTTGCCTTGGATGATGCCTCAATACAAATGAAAAACAAGTGACTTCAACAATTGGCTTCATTTCTGGTGTCATTCAGAGGGGATCTAGTGACTGCCAGCCTGGAATGACATGTTCAACAGACCTCAGTGCTTTGTCAGAGATGATTTTCATCTGTCACCCCTGGGGTTTTGGTTACTGGCTGAGGCTCTTGCCACCCCCATAGTGCCTTTTTTAGGCAATGTCACAAAAACAAAAACTTCCGACATAAAAATACCCTCTAAAAACAACCTTCCGGGAGTTTTGCAGTCAACACCGGAGTAACTCAGGGTTGTGTGCTGAGCCTCTCTACTGTACACAGTCCTTACCTATAACTGCTCTGTGAAAGCTAGCAACAACCACATCATCAAATTTGCAGATGACACCACAGTGGTGGGACTCATAAGTGGTGATGGTGAGAGTGGGCATAGGAATGAGGTTAGCTCCCTAAATGAATGATGCAGTAACAACAGTTTGGACCTGAATGTCAGTAAAACAAAATAAATCATTATTGACTTCAGGAAGAGCTCTGCCCATTCACCTGCCCCTCAAGATCAGTGGAGAAGAAGTGGAGAGAGTCCAAACTACAAAGTTCCTGGGGTACATATATCAGAGGATCTTTCTTGGAGTGCAAACACAGGCCAGCTAATTAAAAAAGCCCAACAGTGACTATGCTTTCTAAGAAGGCTTAAAAGAGTGAAGCTCTCTATGAATGCTCAAAATAAAGCAAACAAACCAAACCAAACCAAATAACACAAAGATATAGGCAGCGTAGAAGCAATCCAAAAGCAATCCAAAAGTAATCCAAGTTTATTAAAATAGGTTAGCGCTTTTGGCTGTGACACCAGCCTTCCTCAGACAATCATTACAATAAAACCAGCTTATTGTATAGTAAGCCTTGCATACTAATTAAAATCAATTATTCAATTAAATTAATTAGATGTATTGAATAATTAAATATATTAAAAGAAAATTGCATAGGTTTAAATCCAGTTACCAAAACTATGATTATATATTAGATTAAACATTGCACAATGCCCTATCTGTTGTAAACTTTTAACTTTAAAATACTTGTGATGGAAGTTGAATCATTTAAACCTGGGAATTGTGTGGCATCTAAATAAACTTGCCACCAATATTCCCTTGATTCTAAAATTATTTTCCAAGGACCTTTCCTTGGGGTTTGTCGAACTTGTTCTAATACTACAAACTTGAATTTGTGTGTTGGATTTTGCTCTGTGTACCTGTAAAGTGCATCGGTATGTGAATTTTTGCCTATCTTATAAATATGCTCATATATGCGTTGTTTTAACTTCCGTTCTGTTTTGCCTATATAATAGGCAGAACAGAGTGAGCATATTGCTGCATATACATCGCCCATTGTATTGCAGTTATAATGGCCTGGAATCAGAATTAGAATCAAGGGAATATTTTTCTACTATAGTTATTGTTTATTCTTTAATACCTGTTATTTCTGTCTTTCTGTGTTTGTTTCTCTCCTGTAAAAGAGTTGACACTCAAACTTTTGTTTTGGTAGCACTTGCGTTTCCTAAATGACAGTAAAGTTTCTTTGAATCTTTGAATATTGAAATTAGCTTCCCTAACTAGGGATAACCACTACATCCATAATCTCAAGGTAAGGCCCAGATTTGCACTGAACTCATACTTAATGGTATTACATATACCGAACCTGTGGATATAGCAAACCTACTGGCTGACAGGTTCAGTAAAAACATCACTCCTCTGTCCCCACCACATATACCCAATGCATCCTTAACAGCTGTCCCCCACCTAGTATTTCTGAGGAACAGGTGTTAAACACCCTCTGCTAGGCCAAAAACACAGCCTGTATGGGATCAGACTGCATCCCAGGCTGTGTTCCACATGGGTTAAAACAGGAATTAGCATCACCATTGAGCATGCTTTTCAGTCACAGCCTAATCATTGGCTTTGTCCCAGAAGAGTGGAAAACAGCTACCATATTTGCAAAAATGGGGTGCATCCACGGACCCCAGGAACTGTAGACCCATTAGCCTGGTCAGACTTACCTGCAAGGCCATGGAACAAATCATTATGGACCTTACTAACAAAGATATAGGAAATCTCCAAATCTTGATCCCACTTAGTTTGGCTTTGTCAAGGGTAGATCATGCCTGTTAAACTTGGTGGACATCTTCGAGACAGTCACCAAAGCCTTAGACGAGGGCAAATCTTACATACGGCCTACCTAGATTTAGCCAAGGCCTTTGACACAATCCCCCACTCAGACATCATTGATAAACTCACCCAGCTGGGGTATCATTATCATTATTATTTTATTATTATTTACATTTGTTTACCAGGAAATTCCGACTAGATGCAGGTCCTTTTTCAGCGGATGCCCGGGGAGAAAAGCTCCACATCATGTACATGATAAATAGAGATACAAAGTTGAAGCAATAGTAAACAACATTACAGGTTGTTGGCTTTAATACAATAACAAGATATTGATTATCAACAGTATATACAGCAAATGTTGCAAGTTAAGATAGTTTCTTGTCATTTATAATATTAGTAACAAAGTTGTCAGACAAGATTTTAAAGTATGTAAAGACAACTATCAATCCACATATTGTCAGGTGGGTTACTAACTAGCTCACTGATAGAACTCATAAGGTCAAAATAGGGGACTCCACCTCCTCCAGTAGACCTGTAACCAGTAATGTTCCACAGGGATTGGTTCTGGTCCCCTGCTGTTCGAAATCTACTTCTCTGAAGTACAGGATAAAACTAAAGGACTGTGGCTGGCAAAGTTTGCTGATGACTGCAAACTGGGAATGACCATTGAAACCCTTAGCAATGTCAACATCCTGCAAGAACGTCTTATGCAGACTAATGACTGGTGCCAAAGTCATGGTCTTAAACTTAATGCAAAATAATGCATTATCATCCTCTTCAGCAAAGGTGATGTTCCTGTAAACTACCACACTAGTAGCAATACCCAAAGCACACAGTCAGTGGTGAGAGATCTGGGCACACAGGTCGACAGCAACTTTAAATTTGATCACTATGCCTCCGCAGTGGTAAGAAGGGTATTTTATATTGCTTATCTTATAAATAAGGGCATTGCCTCCAGAAAAAAAGATGTTATAACCTCCCTGTACTGTTTCCTTATAAGGCCAATAGCAGAGTACAATGCTCCCTTTCTTATGTTCCTTTACAAACACTTGCAGCAACTGGAGAGACCACAAAGGTTCCTTACAAAGAAAGTTCAGGATCTTCAAGATCTGTCTTATGCGGTCAGACTGTAGTCATTGTCACATTACTCTGTATTGTACAGACTGCTCAGAGGTGATCTGTGTCTTGCATATACAGCAATCTCTGAGCCAGCTTTAATGGAAGTGCTGCACATTCGTCAAATGGCACATGGGTAACTCGCTCAGAGGACCTTAACCTGGTATGTGATGTCAACAGAACTTGCTGGAGAGATAGATTTATCTCACAGAGGTTGCCCCACCTTTGGAACAAACTTTCTATTCATGTTAAACAAAGCACCTCATTGACCTATTTAAGAGTAATTTGGGTGATTGGATGGGTAACCGGAAATTCACGCCTGGGGTTCCACCTGCGTCCTTCTTGGACACAGGCAGTAGGTGCTGATTTTAGTGTCTACTTGAACCCAGACACTCTTGCAAACATGGATTGACCTTGGCTAGGCTTGTAAGGGCCCTGGGGCCATTTTCCTGGTAACCTACTATGATCTTAGAATCCTGTGAACTGCAGGCTAGAGTCTGCTTTCCCTATCAAGGATTGATATCAAAGTGATTGATATTGAGAGTATAGGCAAAGAGAAAGGAATAGGGGGATCCTAAGTGAAAGGCCAGCAATGGTAGAATTTTTATTAGAGTCTAGAAATGAAGCTGCTGTATAAAATATGACATGATAATTGTAAGAATCAATCAGAGGTGGTTCGAAAGGATTGGGAAGAGAGCTTGGATTAGCGATTCAAAAAGAAACAATGAGCAGATATATGTATGACTCCTGTCACTTGTCTCATGCATTCAGAAGAGACAGTGAAGTGGTGTATGGATTCAAGATGTTTATTGTACATAAACATGTCAGGAACTGTAATTAGAACTAAATAGTAGGTTTAAATAAAAGATGGGGCGATAATGTGAATGCCCTAGCTAATATTGAGTTAACATGGATATTTAGGCTAGGAGCACACTTATATCCAGGTTTAAATCAGAGTATTTGTATTAAACCTGTTTTGGATGGCAGGATGTATAGATAGAGAATTAACATCCTGTACGTTTATTAACTATGCTGATATTTATTTACTATGTTGCTATTTATTCATTTGTTCATCTATCTATTTGCTTATTCATTTATCTGTTTATTTATTTATCCATTATTTATTATCATATTTAATGAGATAAATATTCATATTTATACATTAATAATCTTTTTAAAAATATTTATAGATTTTAAGAATATTTATACACATTTTTATATTTTTACATTCAAACACTTGATTTTATATGTTAAAAATGAATTAATGAATAAGTAACTAAATAAGATTTACACAATAAATATGTTTTCAGATGTAATACAAATGTAACCTGAACATATATAACATTACCATTATTGTGTGCATTCAATAAGTGCATCCTAGTGGTTTTAAAACGTGTTTATTAACTCTGTTGGTATTTCAGTGTTCCATGTTTCTTTAAATAAGCTCTAGATAATTAATTAATTAATCTTGACTTCAATTGATGAATTGAGCACTAATTGACAGATTTGTTATAATTGACTGGATATATATACCCTTGGTAAACTGCAGTTATATGTGAAGATCTGAAGAAGCGCACTTTGGTGCGTGAAAGCGCTTGTCTGTTTTTCAAATAAAGAAGTTTGTTTGTGGATTACAGAAGAGTTCTTCATTTCTCCGGGTGTTGAATCCTGCAGTGTTATTTTGCTGATATTGCTCTTTCGTTTGACTGGAGGGTTCTATTGGGATTTTCTGGTATTATCATCTATTTCTGAGGATTCATTTTAAGATTGGCTTCACGTGCATCATCTAGAACTTTCGTGAGGTTTCTGTCATGTTCTTCTTTGCTATATCGCATGTTAAAATACTTCACTGGCCGAATTTATCCCAAACAGCATTCTCAAGAGTCTGTATCTACCAAGTGGTGTACTGCAAGTGGTTAACAATGAAGATATGTGATCCAGCGAAATTTGCCAAAATTAACTTTTTGCATCTAAGAGTGAAAAATAGTGGCATTTGTCATAAGAGCTGCTGCTGCTTCTACTGTGCTCATTGGATGATGAGGACGTTTAAGTGCTTTGTTTCAATCTCTGAGATCAATGCATATTTGAATATCATTTGAGCTTTTCTTATGAGTTACGATCATGGAGGATACCCATTCAGTCGGTTCTTTTACTGGAGCTATCACACCTAAATTCTCCATTTTGTCTACAACTGTTTTCACTTTGGTCTGCATTGCTACTTGAACCTTCCTGGCTGGTCTGACAATTGGGCTTACTTCATTGTTTAACTTCATGGAATATGTGACTGGTAGTTTACCAAGCTTGTCTTTGAAAATACCAGCATATTCGTGAAAAATATTCTGTGTAAAACTACCGTTGATGTTCAGACTTATATACTGAACCTCTTCATTAAATTAAATCAGTCCCATGTGAGAACTACTGCACCATCAGTTTGAATCTCTTCACCACCATAAGCAACAACTTTTGCACACTTTGCTGAATCAAGTTTTTCGCCAGCTTTTACTTTGGCAAACATTTGTGCTGATATAGCATTGCACTTGGACCCAGTGTCTACTTTAAGCTCTACAGGTTTCCCATTAATCCGAACATTACAGAATATTTCACCCTTTGCTGCCAACTGATAATGTACTGCGTTAACAGATTAATCCGTCACAGAGACACCGTCAACATAAAAAGTTTGTTCATGGCTTTCTGTCTGATCTATTTGCTTTTTTGGATGCTCTCCTTTAATAAAAGTATGTGCCACATTAGACTTGCAAAGCCTTTTGAAATTATTCCACTTTTCACATTTGTAACATTGCTGATCAAAAGCTAAGCACTTTTCTCATTTAGGTTCATGGTTGCCTCCACAATTACGACAGTTAACAATAAGGTTTAGGATATCAAACAATCTCTTTGATTTATTAGGGTTGGGTGGTGCCACACCCTTTGGTTTATACCCCTTTTTTAATCTTAGATTTACGTTGTACACTATCAACATTCATACTGTTAGATACTGCAAGCACATTTTTCTCATTCATAAGCATATCTGTTTGCTTTTCTGCAAGCTCATATATCTGACAAATCTCTATGGCTTTGCTCAACATTAAATTACTTTCTTGAAGAAAAAACTTTCTCACTGCATCCATTGTTAACACCACACATACGTCTGTCCTTTATTTACTCGTCTCGCTAATCACCAAATCTGCACATTTTTGCTTTATTTCTCAAATCAGTTTATATATGCTGCTATACTTCACCAGGCTTTTGATTTCTTGTGTAAAACATGTGCCTTTCCATTGTAATATTCATTTGAAGGTTTCACATTTTGCTGAATTTACGTTTTAAGTACTCAGGGTCTTCCTGTGTTTCAGCCTGTATCACAGTATGGTGTTTCCCTCTCCCCTTCATGGACAGCAGGTGCATACACAAATGAGCTTTCCCTCTCAATGGCTTCTGAACCTACTAAATTAAGAAGTATGAAGGCTTCAGTACGTGTGTCTTTATCAGAAAAAGCAGATTTTATAAAAATATATTCTTGTTCAAACACTCTCCAGTTCTCAGCAATATTGTTATCAAACACCATTAGTTCAGGTCTGCGAAATCCTTCTGCCATAACAACAAAATATGTTTAAACATAAGCATATACCAGGTGCTTATAATTATGTTCGAATGCAGAACAATCACTTTGAAAAGGCCTGACTTTGACACTGCAAACATTCCGAAAACTTCAAACAATTTAAATAGCTTTAATTAATGGGAAAAAGTAGTACATTGGGAAGACGTGGTCGTTTTAGCCTTTTCGTACATTTTCAAGATTTCTAAAATTATTTCAAACACCTGTATTATTTTGAATACTTTTTTATCTAGGTAATTATTTCAAACGTTTTGAATGCTCTGATAAATAAGTGGCGATTGAAAAAACATTTAAACGGGTTTAAGTACCCTTGAATAACCGCTGACCTGTTTGCAACTTCATTCCGGTATATTCTTCCTCTTTTAACTGTATGCTTCATGGCTCGTGTGTTGCTTCAACTTTGGATCCCATTCTGGCTCCATGTCGCTTGTCTCATGCATTCAAAAGAGACAATGAAGCAGTGTATGGTTTCAGGATATTTATTGTACATAAACATGGCAGGAACTGTAATTAGAACTTGTATTTAACTAACTGATTCACACATTCCTTCAGACATACCCGCATGTGCATCTCCATTCATGACTGGATTCACTCTGGCTAACTGTGCAAAATGGCACTGTTCTTGCTTATGCTCAGTACTTATGTGCATGTGCTATCTAGCTGCAGTGGCTGAATAGGAATAATACACATAATGATATACAGCTCCCAAATATGCAACAAAGTCTATAAGATTTAGGATTTTAGCTTGGAAGTGTTTGCATAGGTTTATATACCCCAAGCAGACTCCAAAGATTTTTTTTCCTAGGGTAGATCTCAAATGCTGGAGGTTGTTGTTGTTGTGTCTTTCGGCTTTTCCCAGTTAGGGGTCGCCACAGCGGAACTCCGGTCTGCTAATGATTGGTAGTTGATTTTTACGTGCCGAGTTACCAGCCCTGACACACAACCTTCAACGAAAGTACGCCCATTCACGCACGTCTCCACGCAGAAGAAGCTCTAACTGAGAATCGAACCGGACAGCGTCTTACTGTGAGGCGACAATGCTACTGCAGCACAGATCTCAAATGCTGGAGATGTGATGAGGAAAAAAAGGTAATTGGCAATATATATTTTTGGGAGTATAATAAGTTGGCAGACTTTAAAAATTCTCTGCAGACTACACTGTCAGAAATGCTGGTCCAGCAAATTGGTGTAACTAAGGAAATTACTTTTTTGTTGTTTGTTGTTGATACAGAATCCTAATTGCCTAGACATAGTAAGGCTTTGCTCAGTTTAATTCTGGTGGTTGCCAAAAAAGCAATTACTAGAAAATGGAAATCAAAGTGTAAACCAGCCATATTAGAAGTAGTAAATATGAAACCAACTACATTAATAGTAGTAATGGAGATAAAAGAACTGAAAGTGGGATCATCAGGAAGAAGTAGAAATCAATTACATAGAAAAAAACTGGAATTGTGGGAGCAGTATATGCAGAATAATGTTTTACAGGAGGAATAAGGTTTAAGGGAAGGCAGGATGAGCTATGCAATGTTCAGTTGACAATGACTGTATAGAAGATTTTACATGATGTATAAGGTTTGTGTCTGAAAATGTCAATATGGTTTGTTTTCATTTATATAAGTGTATGATTATTTATGTCATACGTGATAATTCAATAAAGATGTTCTTTGTTTAAAAAATTCTCAGTTCAGTTACCTAGTGAAAAGTGAGTAAATATATACAATGTCAAAATAAATGCTCTTTGAACTGTAAAAAGAAACAGTAATCATGGAATTTTGTGCTAACCATCCCAAGACAATTAAGTATTTAACTGCTTAAAGGTACACTGTCATAAAAATAAATACAGATGAATCTAAATACAAAATGCATTACTTATAATTACTTTTAAAAGGCAAAAGCATATAAACACATAAAAGCAAGGCAAATTAACTTAATATATTAAGTAAAATATAAAATAAGAAGAAAGAAAGGGAAGGGCACAAAACATAAAAGAACTTTCAGTAATAAAACAACTCTAAGTGGTTCCTTTACCTCTGGAAACTCTTCAACTTTAGAAACTACTGATGGAATTGTTTTCATTCAAACCTGGAACATTACTTGCGTTAAGTTTAATTTGCCATATAAGTTCTAACTCTTCATGTTTGAATGCTACAGGGCCACCTCTATTGTCACCCCCAGCTTTGTCTATTACCAAAAATTTAAACTTATGATCTGAGTTCAAATGAATGTGTTTAGCCAAAGCATTATCAAGCTTGTTGCGACTTATTGCATACAAGTGCTCATACACCCTGTCGCGGAGTCTACGCTCCGTTTTCCCTACATAAAATGCAGGGCAATGCATACATCTAGCTAAATAAACTATACCTCTAGAGTTGCAATCAAACCTTTCCTTCAGTCTATATTTCTGACCATGTATCGAGAAGGAATTTGTAATGTCAATAAATTTGCAAAAATTACAATTTTCACATTTAGACATCCTTCCTACCCTGAGATGGTTATAGGACTGTTTTTCTAATAGATCTTTTAAATTCCTACCCCGTTTGTACATTACGTTAGGTGAATCCCCAAACTTGTCAAATAGAATCTGGTTACATCTAAAAATTTGCCAGTTTTTCTTTATTATTTTTACACAGAAGGGGCTATATGTACAAAAGGTGGTTATGAAGTCACTACCAGGTGGTTGTATCCTATGTGACTCTGTTAAGGCTTGTTGAGAAAATTCCATGGTTTCAAAATTTAATACTCTAACCTGTTCTGAGGTCTTAGGAGCCAATATCGGCTTAAAAACCTGGTTTTCTCTCTTGATAGTATCCTCATCAATAAGGGCTTCTAACAAAGACTCAGGGTACCCATGGTGCAGAAACAGTTTTTTCAGAAACAAACATTCATCATAGAAGTCACCATCGATGGAAATGATGCGTGAAGCCCTAACCAGCTGTTCCTTAATAATTGCACTCTTTTGATAAAAAGGGTGACAGCTAGTGAAATGCAAAAATGTGTTTGAATAGGTCTTTTTTCTAAATATTTTAGCTGTATAACAATTCAATGCTCTATTCTTAGTAAGCCAGATGTCCAAATAGGCTATAGAGTCTACGCTGAAATTAGAAGTAAACTGTAAAAAATTTGTTGTCTTATTAAAAGTTTCCAACAAATCTGCTCCCATTTTTTCATCACCTTTTAATAGAACAAATATGTCGTCCAAAAATCTGGTATAGTAAGCTAGCATGCTGGAAATATGGGCATTTTTAAATACAAATTCGGACTCCCAGTAGGCCATGACCAAATTGGCCACACTGGCTCCACAAGGGAAGCCCATTGCTAACCCCACTTTTTGTAAGTAGAATTGATTGTTAAATAGGAAGAAATTATTACTCATGACTAGATCTAAGAGCTCCATCACTAAAGAGATGTCCCCCTTTGGAGCGTTAACATCATAAACGCTACACATTCTGTGCATGTTTGGTGAGGAATACAAGTATATAAATCTTTGACGTCGATTGTCAAAAAATTGTAACTTTCAGCATAATCTATGGTGTGTATTTTAGCTAGGAAGGACCAGGAATCTTTACAGATTTGTTCCTCCAGTAAGACATATTTCTGTAACATTGTATCTACCACTTTTGCACAAGCATAGGTTGGGGAACCCCTCCATCTACTAAGGGTTGCATAGGTGGATCAACCAGATTTTTATGAATTTTAGGGATACTAAATAAAACTGGATAGACTGGAAATACTGTGGTCATATAATTCAATAAGATCTGGTCGATGCGGCCCTCAATGACCAGATTACTGAGACATGTTTTAACAAGATTGTATGCTTTATTCACTTCGGACCTGGAACTTGTTTGGTATGCCTCACTTCCTAAAAGGCAATGCATTCTATCTATATAATCATTGGTGTCAAAAATCACCAAACCACCACCTTTGTCTGGTTTACAGACTTGGATATCCTGCAAATGGATGTATTCAAAAAAAGCTCGTTCTGTGCTGGTAATATTGGGGTCAAAATTTATTGATGGTTTAAGTTTGACCATGTGTCTAAAGTCCATTTCGCATAATGTCTCAAATGTCTGTAAGACTGGGTGGAGAGGTGGGTTGTATGTACTGGGTATACGAAACTCACGTGATGTTTCCGTACTAACACTATTGCCGAACAGGATCTGGAAATTTAATTTCCTTGTAAATAATTTTAAATCAATAATAGTTTTAGACAGATTGAACCGCTGTTGTGGTACATATGTATAACCTTTAGCCAAAAAATTCACTAACTCACAAGAAATTACACTAGAAGAAAAAGTAAACACTTTAAAATCATCATCGTTATTACAAACAATATTCGGACCAGTTGTACAAAGTAATGAATAAGTATCATATTCAGAACAATTAGGTGAAAACTCCAAATCAACATTGTTGAGTCCCAGACCGTTTGAAGTAGGACTCAAAACAGTACCACAGGGGAAACATTCGGAAGAAACCTCCGTCGAGGAAATATCTTCCTCACCCGGAAAATCTTCCACAATCATTACTGGAATTTCTTGTTGGTCCTGAAGTTTCCCCTGTTCACAAACTGGTTCTTCTGTTGTTGTTTGGGTCTGGCCCCCGTTTGGTTGACTTGCTGAAAAATCTGTTGGTCCGTAGTATTGTTGTGGACCTGCTGTCTATTATTGTAGTTGTAAACAACTCGTGGGCCCTTTTGAAGCCTCTGACTTCTTCTTACTTCGGGTGAAAAAACACCCGAAGCTCCTAAAGAATTATTGTCAGTCAACTGGTCCATGATATTGATTACACTACTACTATCTAAAGGAACCTGTTGACTGTTCGATTGTAGCTCCTGGTGCAAGCTGGAATTGTTACCAGACTGCCATACTTGTGCAGGAGGAGGTGGTGAGTATGCGGAACCTTGCCTATAGGCCTTAGTATCATGATCAAGCTTTTTATTTTTATTACTTTCAAGTTTAACCATATGCTGCTCAATGCTGGAGAATATTCTGCTATATTCATATTTGTACCTAGCAAACTCCAAGTCATTGAACACTTTTTTGTCCAAGTCAACCACTGCAACTGTTATGCCTTTAACTAATAAAAAATAATGTTTAATCATCAGTTCCATAAGTTCGAGCCCTTGTCTGTCATACATTTGAATAACTTCAACAAAGAAAGGGGAATCCTTTATGAGACCCATAGGATATTGAGTTCTACGCAGGCCCTTGGAGATGATTTTCTGTGCTAAATTTTCTTTAAAATATGCTATTTCTAATTGTGTTTTCTTTAATTTAAACAAGTAAGCATCCAAAATTTTAAGGTCATTGATAATACTAGAGGTATTAGATTCATAATTACCTCCCATTTGTTGAGTACCATCAGGACACCGTTGATCTGGTTTAGAGAAAAATTTATCTGAAATCCAAGATGACAGCACCGGTATGTCACTGATCCTATTTAGTACATCTGTGGCATTATCCTGCCGATTAGTAGGTAAATTAGAGACTCGATTCTTTTCAGCGTCTGTGATTACTTGAGTAGGCTCCAGCTGGTTAGGTGGCTGGTTCACTACCGAACTTGGCTGCCCATCAGTTCCCTCAGTAAGATTGTGTGTTTTAGATGGGAAGGATGCAACCGGTTGTATGCTGTCGTCAACAGCTCCCTGCTGTGCCGCTTGCCCGATTGGCGGCACATTCTCAGCACTCTGTGTACTAGAGGGTGTAGTACGATGGTAATCATTTTCTTTCTCTTTCTCATTTTCCCCTTGGTTTAAGGGGACTAACTGCTGCAACTGCGGAGAATGCGGCAAACATTTTTGACCGGAAACAATGAGTTGTAGTGTCCGCTGGTTCTGATCTAACTGGTCGAGTCTCGAGCACAGAGACTCCAGTTTTGTTGTAAGAAGTAGAAAAGCATCATTATTCAAGAAACAGACATTTCCATCTGGAGTTGTATAATCAGATACTGTGACAGTGTCTATATCACCATTGTTAAGACCTTCCTGTGTAAAAAGGCTCTGACTGCGAGGGGGGCTAGACGCCATATCAACTATGTAAACGAAAAGGCACAGAAGAGTTTACAGAGGTAAAGGAACCACTTAGAGTTGTTTTATTACTGAAAGTTCTTTTATGTTTTGTGCCCTTCCCTTTCTTTCTTCTTTTATATTTTACTTAATATATTAAGTTAATTTGCCTTGCTTTTATGTGTTTATATGATTTTGCCTTTTAATAGTAATAATAAGTAATGCATTTTGTATTTAGATTCATCTGTATTTATTTTTATGATAGTGTACCTTTAAACAGTTAAATACTTAATTGTCTTGTGGTGGTTAGTGTCTGCAACTATTTAAATGTTCTAGCAACCTGATTTTATCACTTCTGATGAAGTCTGCATTGGTAGCAGACGAAAAGTGCTTTAAGTGATAGTTGTGTTGAATTTATTAAACCTCAGTGTGGAAGCTGCTGCGTCTGGGACTTGTTTTCTTTGTCTTAAAAAGTTTGTTGTGCCTTTTCGTTTCCTTACTAACTATATGCATATCTGTTTTACTGCCCTGTCTGTTCTCGTGTTTTGTTGCAATAAGCTCTGTTTTTTTCTTCATTATTACAATGTATCTGGCACAATCTGTGTACCTGCATTTTTGTAGATTTCACTCTATTGTACATTGTATTATTATTACTATTAGTAGTATTATTTTTGTACTTGGATGTAACTAATTTGTATTTGGAGCTTTTCTCTCCGGGCCTCTGCTAAAAATGGACATATGTCCAGTCGGACTTTCCCGGTCAACAAATGTAAAATAACTAAATAATAAATGCTGGTAACTGTGGGTTTGATAGATGCATATTGGAATATTTAGATTTCAAACCCTATACCATGTTCCTGAAATTTCAACTGGGGAATCACCATTTCTAATTTACTTTTTTTTAGCCTTCAGATTAGCAGCAATACCCAAGATATTTTTCTTGCGCCTTGCTCTGGTTATTGGGGTTATCATAGGAACAGGGACTCGCATTTTTTTCTTACTTAGATCACTTTTATCCAAACCATATCTATATGTCAGTTTCCAGATTAGTTAGAGGTGATCGCTCTGTTTCTACACCTAGTGGGTTACATTGCAGTTTGCTGTGTTTCTCCTCTCAGCAAAATGTATTTTTGAGGAATCTACTGGATGCTGATACCTTTTGCCAAAGATAGACACAGAACCTGGTATTGTTGCTTCAGTGGTCTAATACTACAGGCTTTCAGCCAGATTGTTTCTTTCTCTTCTGGGTCACATGTCAGTCACTAGCATGTATCAGAATGCTACACTTCACTTTTGAAGGTTATAATGATCTTTTCAGAGTTCTGTGACCAGACAACAGTGACTTCTGGCTGTGGACATGTTTTAGCCATATGCTTTTTAGTTGCTATTATTTATTGCTGTTTATTGTTTGGTTGTTTCAATGCATTTGTTTCTGTAACATTATCTTTTTCTGACAGTTGTCTACATTTTCAAAGACTGTGATTCCCATACAGTTTCATATTGACAACTTTTTCATTATTCTTTCAAGCTTTGAATTTCATGTTAATTTTATGGCATCACTGTTTCTGCTCTATAGTGATCTGAGCCTGCTTCTAGTAACCCTGCTGTGGTTATTTCTAGCACCTTATGGGAATTTTTTAAGATTACGAAGGCTCTATAACAATGAGGAAGATTTTGAATGAGAAGTGGAAAAAAAACAGTTGGGATGTTTATTAAAAGAGGTTATAAGGAGGAGGTTTTGTATGGATGTTGGGATGTGTTTAAGCCGGAAAGTTTGACTGGTCATAAGAATAATAATGTACCAGTAGTTGGAGTAAAGGTTGCACATAGGGAGACACAATTTTTAGTCTAAAATTGTTTGAGTTAGTTAAATTTTATTGGAGTTATTTAATGACCCTGAAAGATTTTTTGAAATGGTTAAGTGGTACCCCAGGATTTCCTACAAGAAAGGAAGAAATATTAAAGGTCTTTTGGTTCATGGTAAATTTGTTGTCCCATCTGTTAAGAGTCCCATTAGAAATAGAACAAATGGGAACCACACCATGTGGGGGTTGTACGGGGTGTAAATATGTGGCTAGACGTTTTTCAGAAATTAATGGGAAAAGATTTTTAGTAAAAGGAGAGTATGGATATGAAACTAAGGGTATTGTTTATGCCTTAAGATGTCTTTTAGTATCAAGTTTTATGTGGGAGAAAGCAAGAGAACATTTAAAGTTAGGCTTTTAGAACATGTAAGTGACATTATTAAAGGTAAAAAGGAAAGCCCTGTAGCTAAGCATTATAAGATTTTTCACAGTGGAGAAGTGGGGGGTTTACAAGAAACAATTTTAGAAAAAATTTATATAGGCCAATATGACAGCATCCTTATTAAAAATAAATTATTGTATAAAGATTCACGTATTATAATTTAATACGTTGGTTCCTAATGGGTTAAATTTGGAATGTAATTGGTGGGTTTTTTAAGTTTAATTATTTGTAATTAATTATGTGTTAATTATTTGATGGGGGAGAGTATTTAAGGCAAGTGATTTTTTTATTGTTTTACTCCTTGAAGACTTTCTTAGCCGAGGTGCTAGAGAATAAATAGTTCTTTTGTGGATTCCTGGCTGGTTGTTTTTTTGTTTTTTTTTTTTTGTTAGTTTTGTTTTAATTTATTTTATTTCACTGTGTTGCCGTGTTATTTCTAATACTGTCTGACTTGTTACCTGTTTACTAATTGTCTTTAGCTAACTTCTGATAAATTACTATGGTGACAGTATTTTGTTTACTGAAACAGATTCTGACTTGTAGAAATTGGGATTTTGATGGAGATGCATTGATCACTGGCTGTTTATAGAGCATCTGTCTACATGGATAAGTGATTTAATTTATACTAAATATATGTTATGGCTGTTTCTTGTATGAATGCATTGATCTGCATCATTGCCTCTTTAACATTTTTACATCACATCTTCATGATTTTGATTAATTGAAAAGTAGCTACATTTCATTATTTGTATTGTTTTGTATTGTGAGTATTTATTTGAATCTGATTTATAATTGTTGCAAGTTTTTTTTTGTTTTGATTTGGGATTTGAAATTTCTTGTTTATTGAAATAATGCTGGTACAGTTACATATATTTTTCTGTCACTACTATGATCATTTTTATTTTTGCTGTTCATGTGAGATAACATTTTAAACGTCTTTCTGTTTTGCATATTTAAATTTAGTTAACTGGTATAGGAAAGATTCATCTGTTTAGGAGTACATTTTTGTGGATTTATTTAATTATAGATCTGATGTTGTCATTTCCATTCTTCCTCTACCTGTGGGTTTCGGATCTGACTCAGCCGCTTTCAAAAACTTAGGCTGCGAAGCTCAAGTTAATCCCCTTCCCATAATGCCTCACTTCCCCTGGTTACCTCTGATCTTATTTGCCGTTCTTAGGAGAAACATCGCTGTCCGCTGATTCAAGCTCCTTGGGAGAAACTTTTTATTCAGTGTTAAGCTAAGTGGTTTTCTATTGGTGTAGTTTCCATTACACTCTACTCTACCCTACCATACCTCCTAACTCCGTGTTTCTGCTTTATATATATATATATATATATATATATATTTATTTATTTTTTTATTTTTACTATATTTTACTTTATTTTTATTTATATATATATATATATATATATATATATATATATATATATACACTTCCACCTTTGGAACCCCAGATTTCATCTGATGTCTCCCTAGAACAGCCAGCTGTCACTGACCGACCCCATTGAACTAAAGGAATCCTGGTAGATGCTATGGTTGTTTTGCAGCCGCTAAGAAGGAGCTGGCCCAAGAAAGCTCCATTGTCCACCTCCCTAACAGGGAGTCCAGGACCATGCACAGATTCAGTAAGAGAGTTTTCACTTCATCTACCTTCACTTTACGAGCCTTAAACTCCCTTTCCCATTTTAATGGGTTACAGAGGGACTTAGTCAAAGAAATCTCTAGCTCGGTCCCAGAATCCATGTCTGACGAGGAGAGAAAATCCTTCTCCCCAGATTGGCCACACTGCAATCAATTTCCAATGCATCCATGAGGTTAATCTTCCATGTGGCGGAGGGTACTTCAAGGGCTGCCATTAGGCACCATGCCTGGATGTGGTTGTGTGTCTTCACAGAACCTTTCAAGGCGTCTTTCGTCAGTGCTCCTTTTGAAGTATCATCTTTGTTTGGGCCCACTGTTAGAGACACACTCTCTTGAAGTAAGAAACATGGAAAGATCCTGTCTGCCATTGGAATCCATTTTTCTACTCCCCTCCCCAAAGATCCTTTTCCAGGAGTCAGCAGGGGTGGGGGGAAATGACTGTGGTTCAAGAAATCTGTGTCCTTTTTAGGAGTCTCATGGAGAATATTCCCCCAGAAACAGAGGGGGAAAGGGTTACAGTGGTAGACGCTGCCCACGTGGCAGAGGGGGGGTCCACAAAATCAAGGGTCTTGGGATTCCTTCTTGGCCAGGCCATTTCAGTGCTCCAGAGAGTTGCCCAACTGTCCTTTTCTGGAGGCAGTCAGGGTGCACTTATCCTTGCAAAAGAAGCCCGGCTAACCATCACAAATGATCGGTAGGTGCAAAGGATTGTATCCGGAGGATACAACATTACCTTTTCAAAACTCCCCAAACCAGAAAGTGCTCTCCTGGATGTTTCACCAGTCAGAGAGAGAGGCAGCAAAGTTGGAGATTTCAAAGCTCCTCCAAAAAAGAGTTATCCAGAAGGTCCTGCCAGATCAACTCAGATCAGGCATTTATTCAAGGAATTCATTATTACATCATCATAGCATGCACCCTGCCTTTGTGTTTCGGAATGTTGTCAGAGGGCAAGTTATGCATGCCTCAAGGTTATATCCCACCAATCAAGGATTTGCAGATGAATTATTGAATTTACAGGGTAGGTTAACAGACAGATCCTATAAAGCAGAAGAGAATCAGTCAGGTGTTGAACATGTCAATTCAGTTAGGACTACAGTTGCTGCACCACATTTGTCTGATAGGGCTAGGGTTTTTATGAGTGATTTGGACAATGATAGAGAAGCCCAACATGTTGTTGACACACAGGGAGCTATAAGTAATTCTAAGGTTAAACCTGTATTGAGTTATACACAGGATATAAATGACATCAGGAACATTTTTCATAGGTATTGGGGGATACTTATGGTTGATCAATATTTGAGAGAAATAGTTGGAGATAGACCTCTGTTTACTTATAAAAATAGGAAGAATTTACAAAGAATAGTGTGTTATCCTGCAACTCAAGTCAATCAGATCCGAGATGTCCCTAACTGTGGCACGAAAAAATGCAATAGATGCAATAACTGTGAATACATAAATACTGATTCCCAGTTTTTACACCCTGTAACACACCATTGTTTTCAGTTTAAGGTAGTAGCTGATTGCCAATCTGAGCATCTAGTGTACTTAGCTAAATGTACATCATGTATGGTGTTTTATAGCAAGACCGACAGACGCCTTAAGGACAGAGTTAGGGAGCATCTTTATAACACATATTAGAGCCATGAATAATGCACTCTCCAAACAAGTTATAGAGACCTCACCTGCACATAATTTTAGTTTTCAGGTATTGCAGGTTAATGTGCTGAGCCGTAGGGGAGGGGACATCAGGAATTATACAGAGGGATGTGAGCTGGATTGGATTATTAGGTTAAGGGCAGATCAAAGACCTGGCCTGAATGACACAATTCCTATTAAGCCACTTTTAAAGAACAGAAGGCTGAAGATCAAGTTATAGAGTGTTCTATACTTTTGTATTGGAGTTTGTATTCTTCGTTGGTACATATTACATTCTGCATCATATATGTATATGTATTTAAGTTTGTTTTATACTTTTTTTGTGCATATTTATACAGTTTTTTGTATGTATTTTTTGTATGTGTATTTGTATGTGTATATATATATATATATATATATATATATATATATATATATATATATATATATATATACATACATACTAATGTATGCACATATTTTAAGAGTTTTAATTTATTTTGAGGTATTGACATATGTATGTTTTATTTTATGTTTGAGGAACGAAAAAGATGTAATTGAGATGCCTTTTAAAATGGTTTAAAAGAATGCGCCTTTTTTACTATTTGTTTATGGCTTGATAAAGCCCTTTTTGGGTGAGAGTGCTTGCCAATTCATGTTTCTTCAATAAATCGATTTGTGCTTGGAATTTATACGTTTGTGGATTATTGCTCGCTGTGTCTGGACTTAATACGTTACTGGCTACTGCGTTTAGTGCATGTTTAAGTTGGCTCATAGCATTGTTTTGCTCTCCTGCGTTGTGTTGGCTGAGATTTATTCAAGATTCTTTTTAGTATTAAAACAGACAGGGGATTTCAGTCCCATCTTGGAGATGACATCCCTGAACAAGTCAGTAAAATACAGAAAGTTCAGGAAAGTCACAGTCCTGTCCATTCTACCTCTTTTGACGATGGACAACTGGATGTGCTCAGTGGACCTGAATGATGCATACTACCACATCAAGATGGACAGGCACTGCAGAAGGTATCTACGTTTCAGGCTGAGAGGCAGTCATTTTCTGTTTAGAACGCTTCCCTTTGGTCTCACCACAGCCCCCAGGGTGTTCACCAAATGCATGGCACTAGTTGCAGCTCATCTCAGACTGCAGGAATTCCATGTTTTTCCGTACCTAGACGACTGGCTCCTAACTGCTCCAACCAGGTATCTACTCACCAAAGCCAGGGACTGTCTGTTACAGCTAGCTCCTATCTTGGACATAACAATCAACATGCAAAATTCTCAGCTTCAGCCAGTTCAGAGCATAGATTTCATAGGGGCTCATTTGGATATGACCAAGACCTTGGCCTTCCTTACAGTGGTTAGGGTTTCAAACTTAAGACTACATGTCAGTCAGATTTTGGCAATCCCATTTCCTACAGCAAAACTAGTACTCAGGGTCCTGGGTTCCATCACTGCCACCAAAACTCTGTCACCAAAAGCATGCCTACATAAGAGAATTCTGCAGTGGACCTTTGCAGTTCAGTCTTTACTACTTCAGCACCCCCTCAGCTATCCAATCAAACTATCACGAGTGTGCAAGGATTCTCTTCTCTGGTGGCTTCACTCCCCAGAGGTTCTTCAAGGACACCACTTTGTTTTTCCTCTCAAAAATGCCATGTTGACCACTGATGCCTCCCAGGTGAGGTGGGGGGCATTTCCTGGGTCAGATGATCCAAGGCATGTGGATGTCACATGAGACCACCCTGCATATCATTGTCCTGGAGATGAGAGCAGTGCTTTTAGTTTTGCAGGCATTTTACAGCTTCCTCCCTCTAGGGATTGTGAGCTACAAACGGACAATATGTCTGTGGTTTGGTACATCAACAAACAAAGGGGAGACAGATCCTACACGCTGTGCTGAGAAGCAATGAGAGTGTGGCAGTGGGCGATCTCTACCAACCGTTTTCTGATTGCAACTCACCTTCCAGGGGGGCACAACATTCTAGTGGACAGGCTCAGCAGAGTCTTACTGATGCCTCATGAGTGGTCTATTAATCGATGTGTGGCGAGCATGATCTTCCACAAATGGGATCAACCTTGCTGTGATCTCTTCACATCTCCCCACAACAACAACAAGTGCAGCAGATTCTTCTCCTTGATCCCACCTCAGGGACAGTCACCAAGGGATGTGCTGGTCCATGCTTGGCCTCCCAGATTACTTTATGCCTTTCCTCCTCTGTCCTTGATCCTCAAGTTTCTTCAGGAAAGCTTCCAAATTGAAGAGCAAAGTGATCCTCATTGCCCCATTCCGGCCTCGGCAAATCTGATTATTTTAGGAGTTAATTTTTGTGGATTTATTTAATTATAGTTTCCATATTTGTTTTTATTCCAATTTAAATTTTTTTTTAAATTTTGAATCTGAATATTGATCTTTCTCCAGTTTTTGCATCTTCGTTTTCTCCATACAGTCCTCCTCCTATGATAATTTGGCCTGTGTATTAGTTAAACAGATATGGGAGAAATATGCAGCCTTGTTGTACACCTTTTACTAGTTTTGAACCATTCTGTTTCTCTTTGTCCAGGCTGACCTGTTGTATCTTGATCTATGTAAACATTGTGTATGAAAACTAGATGATGTTATGTAGTCCTATCTTGCCTACATTCTTACCCGTGGGTTCGGAGCCGAACATTGGCTCCGACTTGGCAGATTTTACTAGCTCAAAGTCTCTCATTGGCTGGGCTAAGAGGCTATCCCATGGTGCACTGCTCCATATCCCCAGATCTCGTTTGCCGCTTGTGTAGCTCAGACGTGGTCTCGCTTGGCTGTGCTAAGTACCTTCTTTTTTACTATTTCTCTCAGAGAAATTTGATATTTCATACACAAAAGATATTTTGATAGCTATTTCTTGTTGCTGTATTTGAGTGTGATAGTTGTGTTTTTTGGTATCCCTAACTGTTCCAATGGGCTAGGCCCGTTTAAGTTAGAGGACCTAGTCCTCCCCTCTGTTGTTAGCTAAACCTTTTAGTGTGATTGTGTTTGTCTGTGTGCCCCCTAGATGAACCGTTTCAGTTAGAGGTTCTTAGATTGTGTCAAGTAGAGTTTTTTTTCTGGTTTTTCTACTTGTGTGTTGTTCCCGCCTTTTTCTGTGATTGTGTTTAGGTGGTTTCGCTTAGTGCTAATTAGAAGATGTCTAAGGATCAGAAGGAGCATAAGCCTTCTGGCTTTAAAAAATGTTCCAAGTGTGGATATAAGATGTCCATCACGGATGGACACTCTGTCTGTGTTTACTGCCTTGGAGCCATCCATTTACAGGAGTCATGTAGCTTTTGCCATGCATTCAGTCCTAGGGTGCTCCAGGAGAGGAAAAATAAATAATATTAAAGGGACTTCTAAAACCATCGTTTGAGGAAGCTATAGACTCGGCTTCCAGTACTCAGTCTAAATCCAAAGCTTCCAAGTCTAAGAAAAGGTCTCCGGCTCCATCTGCCTCTTCGGAGCCTCCGGAGAAAATTACTATATTGGATTCTACCTCCTCGGCTCCACTGTCCTCGGGCCACAGGAGATATCAGTGTTAACTGAATCGGCGTTGGCTCCTATTATTCTTGAACCCATTCGGAGCCAGTCGCCCAGTGTGATGCATGGTTCACCTGACAAGAGATCCCAGTCTCCATCGCTCTCCTCCAAATCCTCCAGGCTTTCTGATTTGAATGTTGATAGGGTGGTGCAAAGGCTCCTGCAGTCGCCGGTGTTGGCTAAATTGTTCTCGGCTGCGACCCACTCTGCTCCGGAGCCAGGTCCTATGACCGTTTCGATGATTCCTCCTCCGAGCACATCCTTGTCATCAGAGTCGGTATGCTCCACTCTGAGTGATGTTCCTGCGCCGGCTCCGATACCCCCTCAGGGTTTATCAGTGCCGACCTTGGCTCCGACCATGTCGGTTCCATCCACAGGGTTCAGAACTCGGGTCTCTTCGGTCGGGCCCGAGGGGGATACTTGGGGACATCTGTCAGTTCAGAGCCTCCCACTCGGTGCATCGGCTCGTGGGACCCCAGTTCCGGTCGTGGCCTCGGAGACCGGTCGGTCCTCGGACTCGGGGGGGACTGGCCTTCGAGGCCATACGGAGCCCGCTGGCTAGATCGTCAGCTACATCACCCGGGTCGGTCATTCCGTCACCCAGCACCCCGGCGAGAGCTTCTGATACTCACCTATCCTTGGACAGTAGAGTGCCAGGCCCTAAGGATACCCCCACGAGCGGTCCACAACTTTCTGAGGGTCTCCCAGAGTCCATGCCTGAGGAGCCTCCTAGAAAGAAATTGTGCAAGAGGAAGCACATAGACTCCCAGGATGAGTCTCTCAATTCCGATACTGACCTCGAGGAATCGGAAGGGTCCCCCAAGTCATCCTCTGATGATGTTTCCTTCTCCGATATCCTGGAGATACTGAAACAAAGAGGTGACTGGCCTTCCAAAGCTCCTTCCGAGGAGGAGTCAGTATTCCTTAAGGCTTTTGGCACCCAACCCTCCACCTCCTGGGTGTCTCCACCCTTCAATGAACTTCTTGACCTGATTTGTTGAAGAGTGTGGGAAAACCCTGATTCTGTGGAGCCCATGCCCAGGCGCCCCAACAAATTCCTTTCCGTCCCCAGGGCAAAGAATTTCTGTCAAAAGGAGTCTCTGTAGATGCCATGGTGGTGGCGGCAGCCACCCAGAAGGAAGTAGCAGAGTCTTCTTCAGCCGCCCATCCTCCTAACAAGGAGTCTAGGACCATGGATCGGTACGGGAAGCATACCCTATCTTTAACAACCTTCACTCTACGGTTGCTGAATTATCTGTCTCACTTCACTTGGCTCCAGAGAGATCTCAAAGAGTTGGGAGATACTCTTGCGGGTAACATACCTGAGGCGGTGGCTCAGACGGTTAACGCCCAGGTCTCTACCCTCAACTCCATTGCTAACTCGTCCATGTGGCTCTTTTCATGTGCAGACGAGGGAGTGAGTAGAGCAGCAAGCTCAGGGATCGCCCTTAGAAGGCAGGCCTGTCAGACGTCATAATTTTTCACCGGAAGTGGTCCATATATTATCATCCTCTCATAAGCCATCCAGTAGAAAGATTTATTCTAGCAAATGGTAAAGGTTCTCTATCTGGGCACATACTAGAGGCATAAATTCTTACACAGCTCCAATAGATTCAGTTCTGGAGTTCTTGTCTGTGCTGTTCTGTCAGGGATCTGCATCAGCCACCATCAAAGTTCAGCTGGTGGCGATATCTAATTTCCTCGTAGCAAATGAACCTAGTCTCATGGCACACTATGCAAATCATTCCTTAAAGGTACTCTGTTGCTTCGTCCCCCAGTGTCCGAACCCATCATGCCCTGGGATCTCAGTTTTGTTCTACAAGCCCTTACTGTACCACCATTTGAGCCTGCAGCTACCTGTGAATTAAAATTCTTGACATGGAAAACAGCATTCTTAACAGCAGTCACTTCAGCGAGGCGGGTTTCGGAAATTCAAGCCCACTCCATCGAACCCCCATATTTAATCTTCCATAAAGATAGGGTCTCTCTTAGACCAAACCCCTCGTTCCTTCCTAAAGTGGCTTCCATGTCAAACATGAATCAGTCCATTGAGTTGCCAGTTTTCTTCCCCCACTTTTCTAATAAGGCAGAATTTAGATTTCACCAATTGGATGTACATAGACAGTTACGCTTCTATCTACACCGGACAAAAGATATCCGGAAATCTGACCAACTCTTTGTCTCCTTTTTGGAAAACTGAATGGGTTCTCCGGTATCCAAGGTCACGCTGTCTAGATGGATAGCCAGTTGTATCTCTTTCATCTATCAGGCAGGAGGTAAAAAATTGTCATTTCCAGTCAAGGCACATTCTACTCAGGTTGTTTCTGCATCCACAGCCTATCAAGCTTGATTGTCAGTGGATGATATATGTGCTGCAGTTACTTGGGCTTCTCCTCACACTTTTGTTTCTCATTACAAATTGGACGTGGTCTCCAGGGGCAAGTCTTCCTTTAGCTCCACAGTTCTCAGGAGTATTTTCCTATGAGCCACCCAGGATGTAGGTGCTAGGGACGCTGTCCCACGGGTAATAATGTAGGTGAGATCGGACTACATAACATCAAGAAGTTATGTACTCACCATAACGTTCGATGTATGTAGTCCATCTCGCCTCACATTCTTACTTACCCTCCCACCTTCCCCCTGCCTGGAGGATTTGGAGGTTAGGTTGTCACCTACAGAGTCCCTTTGATTAGTTTATTGTTTATATGGTTGTGATGTGTGTATGGAGTACAAATGTTTTTCGCAGCAAACTAGATCTGGGGATATGGAGCAGTGCACCATGGGATACCCTCTTACCCCAACCAATGAGATACTTTGAGTTAGTAAAATCGGCCGAGTTGGAGCCGATATTCTGCTCCGAACCCACGGGTAAGAATGTGAGGCGAGATGGACTACATACATTGAACGTTATGGTGAGTACATAACTTCTTGTTATGGTATCCCCTTGCTTCTCAGTGTGAGACAGAATTATTCATGCTTTATTTAGTCAAAGGTCTTGTTGTAATCACTGAAATATGTCAGTATCCTTTTGATACATTTTGTCTTAAGATCCAGCTCACATCCTCAATTATGTGTTTTGTTCCTTTTGGTATCCTAAATTGAGCTTATAGCCTGCAGTTCCCATTTTATTTTCATTATATTTATTTATTGCAGTTCAACTGCTTTATTATTTTCAAAACAATTCTATGTAGATTAACAGTGTGCATTCCTCATGCATGTGCACTTTACCATCTTTCATAAGTGACCAGGCCTTAACACTGTGAATGCTCTCCAGCCCTTTCCCATTTGTTTTTTTTATACATCTGATGGTTATAATTTTTACTTTAGTTTAAACATAGCACTTTTACAGATCATCTGTGCACATCTATTTTCCTTTGTTTTGTTAAGGTAACAACAATACTGTATTGCCTTTATTTAACTTTGACTCAATTCTTTCACCTCCCAAACATCATTTATTTTGTTATCCCTTTTCTACATTTAATTTAAAATTATATACTAGCTATCTTCACTGGGTCCAATCTAGGACGATATAGGTTTCTCTCTTTCCCAGCTCTTCTTATGTTTGTAGTCCCCTTTTTTTCCTCCCCTTTATTTCCTAGCTAATACACTCCTACACTTCTTTCTTCATTTTGGGAGAGGGTCCACATCAATATTTGTTTGTTATCATATTACTCTTCCTTTTACTATTGTTGTGGCTTACTGTCTTAATTTTGGTCTCTCTAATTCCTTGCACAGTGGCCGTATATACTGCAGTTTTGACATCTGCCTACATTTATATCTTTTATTGATAATCAGTCTTCTTGGCAATTATCATAACTAGAGAAATTAATGCCTTTATATACTTTAGCCTGTCTGTATCCACACATCTGAAAAGCTTAATTTCTTTTGTTACTGTGAACTCTTTCCTTAGGGCCTGATTCCAAAAGACTTGATCTCAGTTTAAGTGTCCTACTAGTAAGCCTTAAATGGTGCATAAAAATATTTATGCAGGCATTTCCACCCTCACATCTTGAACTTCCTAGACTTTGTTGCTGACCAAGGGGGCAGACCTACTTTCTTCTACTGTTCATCCATGTGCTCTGTCCACATTCTTTTGGACTATTCTGTCCTTTATTTTGAAATTCACATGGAATTTGTTTCTTACTCCATAATATATGCTCCTGATATTAGTTTTCTCTTTTGTTAAGCCTTAATTTGACATGTATTAAGCATTGCACTGATTTGCTTTTATATCTTGTTGGTTCACCTACTTTACTGTAACACTCTGTGTAATTAGCCCTCTGTGTAAAAGTTACTCTTGTGGAATCAAGTTAAACATCTGTCTGGCTTCATGCCATTTCAGTCTGCCTCCCGTTCTACTTGCCTGTGCCCAGTATCTAGGCTTTTAATTTATTTTCCTTCATAATTTTTTCACGTGTTCTAATCTCTGTGGCACTCTTGTCCATGTCTCTCAATCAGTAGGCAGTATTTATCTTTCCCACTCTTTAATTTGTCTCTTATTTAATAATTGAATTAAAGCTTTCTTAGTGCAGTTCATCTGTTCTTCCTCCACTTCTTACATTTTCCCCCAGAATTTTACTGATTCTTCTTGCGTGCATGTAGCACCCTTCTTTAATATCGTTTTTCATTTCACCCAGTGCATGTCATCATGTAATAGATTTATAAGTCTAAGTCATGCAGCATGACAATATCCCCTCAAGTCTGGTAATGCCCCCCCCCCCCCGAATCTGTGAAGAAATGGGAGATAGTCCCATTTAGCACTAGGTGTATTATCTTCCCATGTGAACTCTTTTACTTGTGAATACAATTGCCAAATCTCTTCCATTGGAGTATGGAAATATGCTTGCCCCACATTTAAAATTAGAGATATCCAATACATTTTTAAAAGCTTCTGTTTTAATATCCAGGTCCTTAAATATCAGATTCCATTGATGAATTGTTCATATTTTCTGATTTACTAATTCCCTTATATTCTATATAGTTTGCTGGATATTTCTCATAATCCAAATTCCTAAATATCTCATTCTGCACTGTCCCCAGAGGGTGGGATATCCATATATTAAGTCATCTGTGGGCACATAGTGTACTGTTATTGTTTTAGTCTTGGACACATTTATGTTGTATCCGCTAACTTTACACGATTATCTCAAAAATCCTTGATACCTCCATGTCTGGTTGTGATGCATCTAAGATTACATCATCAGAAAAAGTGCACTCTTTTCATTTAAAAACTGGTATCTGTAAACCTTTAGGTATGTTTTTTGAATCTCTTCATCTAGAGACTCGAGTTACAGAGTGAAAAGGGTCGGGGAAAGCAGGCATCTATGTCTAGTCCTCCTGGACTGTTCAGCAGGAAGCAGGACGAGTGGAAGGAGCACATAAAATTTTTACTGGGGATAGAGCTCACGACCCCCCTGGACATGGGCAGTAATCACTAAATGCAATCTTGGGTATTGACTAGCATTTCTATGGTATGACATTGGGATGAAACGGCTAGGCTTAAAATACCTCTGGATCGATAGCTTGGTAATCTCCTATGATCCTACACTCTTCCACATAGTCCCCCATAGTATTTAATTCTAGCAGAGGTTGCATTGTGTATTGTATATCCTTGAAATTAACTCTATCCAACCTTTCCGAAAATTGAATTTTTGTAAGATTTTGACTAAAAATCCCCAGCTCACCCTGTAGAATGTCTTTTCTTCATTTAATCCCAGTAGGACCAATGGCTCCTTGGTAAGGTCTGCATCTTTTTGCATCATTAATGTTTTCGTAGTACGGTCAAAAGTCTGTCTCTCTTCTATAAACCCACATTGATCCATTCTTATTATCCTGCTTACTCTTCTCTCCAGGTTGTTTGCTAATATTGCCATAAAAACCTTGTAGCCATGTTTAAGGATTGCTGTTCGTCTGTATGAGCCCATTTGAGTCATGTCTTTTCCCGGTTTCTGCACTACCAAAGTCGTAGACGAGAGTAAGGTGGTTCACACAGCCTATCTAGATCTTGCCAAGGCGTTCAACACCATGCCCCACTCTGGAATTATAGATAAACTCACTATACTAGGTTTAAATCCCTATGCCACAAGATGGATTACCAACTGGCTCACTGACGGAACCCACACTGTGAAAGTAGCAGACTCCAAATCTGACTTCAGACCAGTGACAAGTGGAGTACCACAGGGTTCAGTCCTGGGTCCTCTCCTGTTTGGTATCTGCTTCTCTGAAGTACAGGCTAACACAGAAGGTCTTTGGCTAATGAAGTTCGCAGATGACTGCAAACTAGGAGCCATAATCGAAACTCCTAATGATGTGGACATCCTACAAAAGGACCTCACTGAGATAGATGCCTGGTGTCAAAGCCATGGCCTCAAGCTCAATGACGAAAAGTGCATTGTCATCCCCTTTGCTAAAAACTCTGTACCCATGAACTAAAACATAGGCAGTAGTATACTTAACACTAAAAGTGTGATAAGAGACCTTGGGACACAGGTGGACAGTAGTCTTTCCTTTGATAATCACATTGCCACAATAGTCAGGAAATCCTTCTACATGGCACACCACATCACAAAAGGTTTCTCATCCAGAAAAAAAGAGGTCATTGTTCCCCTCTACTCATCACTCATTAGACCCATTATAGAGTACAATGCCCCATTTGGTATGGACCTCACAAGACATCTACAACAACTGGAAAGGCTGCAGAAATACCTCACAAAGAGGATTATTGGCCTCAAACAGATGCCCTACGTAGACCGTCAAAAAACTCCAGCTTTAATCCGTCGCATATCTCCTACTCAGAGGTGATCAAACTTGTAGTCTATTGGCCATTTTGGGTCAATTCCTAGGTCTTTTCAACCCCCTGCTATAAAGCCCGCTTTAGCGTGCTTTGGCGTGATTTAGCGCGGAGTTGCCCATAGAGCACCATCGGGCAGCGCCGGTTAAACAAGGTTAAACTATTTCTGGCTCCGTAAAGTCTGCTCTTCAATTTTTCCCTTAGAACTTCTCTACTTGCAATCTAAACAGTCTATTCTCTATCTCAATAGCTCAGCACTTGCTCCTAAAGCATTTTTATATAGGTAAAGTACTTGTATACTAAACAAAGTACTACATTAGCCTAGAATCCCCTTGAGTACCCATTTCCCTATAGGTCCCTTCTGACTCAGTTACACAGCAAACTTTTTCACTTTTTCTAGCATGTCGAAGGGTCAGTTGCTAGCGTCCTCTCCTGTTCAGCTGGTGAATCTGGGCATCTTGAGGCAATGTTACAATTGCCTCATGTACACAGACAACCCACTCCTTCTCCCACAAAACACAAATACATGTGAGAGATGCAACTATATAGCCAAACTGGAGGCTGAGCTCTCTCAACTCAGGACTGGCAAGACCAGACAGGAGGAGAAGGAAACCACGCACACCACAAACCCAGTTTCACATAGAACTATCACAACTGCAAAACAAACACATAAACACACAAAGACATACTCGGAGGCACTGATCAGAAATCTACCAAAACTACAGAGGCCTCCAAAGCAGACACCCAAGCAACTGCCACCTCAAGACATAAGACATGCAACACATAGTTCTCAAAGTCAGTGTGCTAAACAGTCACAGCCCTTAAGGCCAAACACAATGCCAGACACACTTGTTATAGGTGACTCCATAGTCAGACACACTGACGTCCCACTCACCAGACTGAACAAGGAAAAGATCACAGTTAGCTGCCTGTCAGGCGCTAGAATCCGCCACATAACACAAGCACTCAGGTCACTCCACAGCAAGTACAAGTATGACTCAGTCATTGTCCATGCCGGTGTGAATGACCTGAGACGTACCTCCCTGGACTACATGAAAAGAGACATAGAGGAGCTCTCAGATTATGTAGCCCAGGCCGGTATGACCCTGACCCTGAGCAGTATCCTACCCTCACCAAGAATGATGCCACAATACAGAGACAAAATGATCAGCTTTAATAATTGGCTTAATTACTGGTGTCATTCTAAGGGGATCCAATGTCTGTCTGCCTGGGATGACATGCTTGGCAAGCCACGCTGCTTCGCAAGGGACGGCTTGCACCTGTCACCCCTGGGCTTCCGGATATTGGCAAAGGCTCTTGCCACCCCCATAGTGCCTTTTTTAGGCAAGGCTCAAATGATAAACCTACCACCCTAGAAAACAAAAATGGAGAAAAACTAAGGGTAATACTGCTCAATGCCAGAAGTCTAAACCTCAAGATGCACGCCCTCGAAGCCCTCCTCAGTATGGAGAACATCGATGTTTGTGCTGTGACTGAAACCTGGTTCAAGGCTCCTGAGAGCACCCCAGCACTATCAGGTTATACCTCATATCATGCGTTCCGGCCCCAAAATCCGGACCGAACTACAAAAGGAGGGGGAGTATCCATATTCATAAAGGATATCCACACCTCCAGGTTAGTGGCAACGCACTTAGCATCGGAGACCATCCAGGTGCAATTAACCATAGGTAAAACTGCCCTACAGTTTGTAACATGCTACAGACCACCTTCTCAAACTCAGGAAACCCACACAGCCTTCCTGAAGACACTGGAGAGTATAAATGTCTCTTCAAACACCATCATATTGGGTGACTTCAACTACCCAAACATAGACTGGGAACATTACTCAAGCCCCAACACCCTAGCCCATAGGTTCCTTGAGTTCATAAACTCAAATGCTATGGAACAACTAGTCACCATTCCCACAAGAGGAGAAAATATACTAGACCTGATCATCACAAACATGGGGACAAAATGCTCCACACAGGAAGTATATCCCTCATTGGTGAGATCAGACCATAAATTAATCTCACTGGAGATCCACATCCCGCCCCCACCCCCAGCAAAAAAGACCACAGTGAAGAACTTCTCAAAAGCAAACTTCACACTTCTTAAGACTGGAGTGGTATCCTTCAAGGCCCCGAGCCAGTGGAAACCACAACCCACGCTGCTGAAACCCTTACAAATGCCTTCTACGAGCACCTCCAGGAATGTATGGATCAAGCAATCCCTAATAAAATCAAGACCTTTTCCACCAAAGGCAGGCGCCCGGTCTGGTGGACTCCAGCCATAAACAAACTCTACAACAAGAGGAGAAAGCTACTACATGACAGAGCAAAATCCCTAAATGGGAAGGCATCTCTGATCAATACTAGCAAAAAACTACGATCACTCATAAAATCATCCAAGGCCAACTTTGAGAGAAATATCGCTAATGACACAAAAGACAATCATAAGGCCTTCTTTAGCTATGTTAGAAACCTGGGTGGAAACTCCCAGATATGCTCAGAATTAGTCCAAAATGATAAAAATCACTGAACCCACAGACATTGCCAACATACTGGCAGACAGGTTCAGTGCTAATTTCTCCCTCCCCCAAAAGGAGAAATATCTATCCCACCAGAGTCTAGCCTCCCAAACATCTCAGATGCCCAGGTGAGAGCTGCTCTCTCTAAAGCAAAAACACAGCATCAATGGGACCGGACGGTGTCCCCGGCTGTGTGCTACACGAACTCAATGAGGAACTAAACCCACACATAAGGCTGCTGTTTAATCTTAGCCTTACTACAGGATACGCACCCAAAGAATGGCGTACGGCAACTGTGGTCCCACTCCACAAAGGCGGTGCTTCTACGGACCCTGGAAATTACCGCCCCATAAGCTTGACGAGCCTTGTCTGCAAAGCTATGGAGAGGATCATAATGGAACTCATAAATAAAGACATTGGGGACCTACAGACACTGGATACTACCCAATTTGGCTTTGTCAAGGGCAGATCCTGCCTCTTGAACTTGGTCGACTTTTTCGAAACAGTCACTAAGGCCATTGATGAGGGTAAGGCAGTTCACACAGCCTACCTTGACCTAGCAAAAGCATTCGACACAATACCCCACTCGGGCATCATAGAAAAGCTCACCAGCTTAGATGTAAACCCATATGTCACAAGATGGGTTGCAAACTGGCTCAAGGACAGAACACACAGGGTTAGAGTTGCTGGTGCCATGTCAGACTCTAAGCCGGTCACGAGCGGAGTCCCACAGGGCTCAGTCCTGGGCCCCCTCTTGTTCGGCATTTATTTTTCTGAAGTGCAGGCAAACATAGGGGGATTGTGGCTGACAAAATTTGCAGATGACTGCAAACTGGGCACCATAATTGACACTCCATCAGACACAGACATCCTCCAGAAAGGTCTCATAGAAATGGATAACTGGTGCCAGAGCCATGGCCTTAAGCTAAATGCCAAAAAATGTATAGTCATACCCTTTGGGAAAAACAAGGTAACCCCTAATTACCACATAGGTGGTAATCCATTAAACACGGAAGAAGTTATCAGGGACCTGGGGACCCAAGTTGACAGTAACCTCTCTTTTGACACTCACATTGCCAAAGTGGTTAGGAAGACCTTCTACATTGCCCACCTGATCATGAAGGGATTCACATCCAGATCAGGAGAGGTCATTGTACCCCTGTACTCTTCACTTATCAGACCAATGATTGAGTACAACGCCCCATTCGGAATGTACCTTACCCGACACCTGCAGCAGTTGGAAAGACCCCAAAAGTTCCTCACCAAAAGGATAAAGGGGCTCAAACATGTGTCATACGATGCCCGACTGAAGAAACTCCAGCTCTATTCAGTCGCATACCGTCTGCTCAGAGGTGATCTGTGCCTGACATACAAGGCCATGTCCAACCCAGAATTAATGGACATGCTCCACCTCAAAAATCCAAATCCACCAGAGCCACGAGAGCAAGAGACTTAAACCTCAACACGGATATAAATAGGACGTGCTGGAGGGACAGATTCATCACCCAGAGACTCCCTACACTATGGAACAGAATCCCAGTCCATGTGAGGCAGAGCCCCTCACTGACTCAGTTCAAGAGAAATCTTGACGAGTGGATGGGAGATCGTAGGTTTACCCCGGGAATCATCTCTGTATCACTGCTGGACAGAGGCACAGCAAATTAATGGGTATAGTATTCTCATCCTAAGGGGTGGTGAAAGCCACACACACTCTGGCTAGGCTTATAAATGCCCTAGGGCAGATAGCCTAGTATGAACCTATGAACCTATCTCTGGCTAACATGCAAAGCTATGTCAAACCCTGTGCTGTTGGAGATGCTCCACTTAAAGAAAGCCCAATCCCTCCGAGCTACATGCTCTAGGAACCTAAACCTTGTCACCACAATAAACAGAACATGCCGGAGGGATAGATTCCTGTCCCAGAGACTTCCCAACTATCTATCTATATCAAACAAAGCTCCTCATTAGCACTGTTCAAGAAAACTCTTGATGACTGGATGGAAAATAGGAAATTCACCCCGGGGATCACTTCTGTGGCTCTGCTAGACAGTGGCACAGGAAAATAATTTTCTTGGGTGGCAAAAGCCAGAGTACCTTTTTGGCTGGGCTTGTATAGGCCGTAGGGCCGATAGCCTAGTACCTATCTATGAACTACCTCATTCCATGACTTTGGCACACTCTCCCTTGCAGTATATAATTTAATAGCTGTGTCCAGTTTCTATTGATCACTCCATCTTTTCTTTTCAGACTTCACAGACCATACATAGGTTCATAGGTAGGTACCAGGCTATTGGCCCTGGGGCATAATTAAGCCTAACCAAAATGTTTCGGCTTGCGCCTCCCATGTGATTTAGTTACTTGCGCCTCTGTCAAGCAGGGCCGCAGAAGTGATTGCCGGAGTGAATTTTCTGTTCCCCATTCACTCATCAAGATTCTTCTTGAAGAGCGCTAATGAGGAGCTTTGCCTCACATATATGGGGACCTTATTCGAGAGCAGGGGGAAGTCTCTGCGACACGAATCTATCCCTCCAACAAGTCCTGTTTATTGTAGAGGTCAAGTTAAGGTCCCTAGAGCATGTAGCTCGGATAGAGTGGGTTTTCCTTAGGTGGAGCATTTCCAGCAATTTGGGGTTTGACTTAGCCTTGTATGTTGGGCAGAGATCACCTCTGAGTAGCCAGTATGCAGCCGAGTACAGTTGAAGTTTTTTTTAAGTCTGGTGGCATAGGGCATCTGTTTTAGGCCCGTTATCCTCTTGGTGAGGTATTTTTGAGGCCTCTCCAGTTGTTACAGGTGTCTAGTACGGTACATCCTAAATGGGGCATTGTACTCAATAATGGGTCTAATGAGTGATGAGTAGAGGGGGACAATAACATCCTTTTTTCTAGATGCAAACCCTTTTATGATAAGGTGGGCCATGTAGAAGGATTTTCTAACCACCTTAGCGATGTGGTTATCGAAGGAGAGGTTACTGTCTACCTGGGTCCCTAGGTCTGTTATCACACTCTGTGTTAAGTGAGCTGCCACCTATGTGGTAATTCGTAGATAACTTGTTTTTTCCTGAAGGGGATGACAATGCACTTTTTGAGGCCATGATTTTGGCACCATGTATCTGTTTCAGAGAGACCCTTTTGAAGGATATCTACATCAGTAGGAGTCTCAATTATGGCACCCAGTTTGCAGTCGTTTGCGAACGTTGTTAGCCATAGTCCCCCTGTGTTTGCTTGTATCTCAGAGAAGTAAATACCGAACAGGAGAGGTCCCAAGACTGAGCACTGGGGTACTCCACTTGTTACCGGTTTGGAGTCGGACCTAGAGTTTCCTATTTTCAATGTATAGGTTCTGTCCCTGAGCCAGTTTGCAACCCATCTTGTAATGTAGGAGGCTATATTTAGGTTACTGAGTTTATCTATAATTCCCAAGTGGGGAATGGTATCAAATGCTTTCGCAAGGTCAAAGTATGCCATGTGGACCACCTTTCCCTCATCAGTTGCTTTGGTGACTGTTTTGAAGAAGTCAACCAGGTTTAGAAGACATGACCTGCCCTTTACAAAACCAAACTGAGTAAGGTCCAGGATTTGTAGGTTCCCAATGGTGTTGTTTATGAGTTTCATGACGATGCGCTCCATGGCTTTGCAGACGAGGCTCATCAGGCTGATGGGGCGATAGTTCCCTGGGTCGGTGGTGGCTCCTCCCTTGTGAAGCTGGACGACCATTGCCTTGCGCCACTTCATGGGAACATAGCCTGAGGCTAGGCTGTGGTTGAACATGGCACTTAGGTGAGGGATTAGTTCATTTTGGAGATCATGTAACACGCAGCCTGGGATGTTGTCTGGTCCCATGGATGCTGTGTTTTTAGCTTTAGAAAGTGCCTTTCTCACCTGGGTGTATGAGATTACGGGGGCAGTGCTATCTTCTGGTATAGATATGGGCCCTTTAGGGGGTGAGGGAGGGGTAAAGTTTGCACTGAACCTATTTGCCAGTATATTGGCGATATCAGTTGGTTCCATGAAATTTGAACCATTATGTTGTAGCTCAGGGCAGATCTGAGGGTTGCCATTTAGGTTCTTGACATAGCTAAAAAATGCTTTGTGGTTGTCCTTGGTGTTCATTGCAGTTTTTCTTTCAAAGCTCGCCTTTGAGGATTTAATAAGGGATCTTAGCTTTTTGTCAAGGTTGGTCATGGAGCTCTTCCCTTCCTGGGTTTTTACTCTTTTTTGTAATAATTTCTTCCTTCCATTATAGAGCTTGTTTATGGCCGGGGTCCACCAGACTGGTTTCCTTTTTTTTGGTGGAATGGGTCTTGGTTTTGTTCGGGATAGCACGGTCTATGAACTCATGCAAGTGCTTCTGTGTAGGCTACAGCA